>NW_020857823.1:0-33295 GCF_000972845.2 Larimichthys crocea
TACTGGGCAACATCTACTGTCCTGTGTGTCTGCAGTCATATGTCTACTGTCAGTTACTGTGTCTTGCTTGTGTGGTGTGTGGATTGTTGTGTGCGCGCAGTAAATATCTGTACTGATCGGAATATACAAACAGTATACTGAACAGTAGACACCTTTACGGCAGACATACTGTCTGTGTGTCGGCAGTAAATATGTCACTGCTCAGTATATTGTGTCTGTGTGTGTGGTGTGTGTGTGTGTGTGTGTGTGTACAGTAAATATCTATACTGCTCGGGATATACTAACAGCATACTGAACAGTAGACATCTTTACTGCAGACATACTGTCTGTGTATCTGTAGTAAATATGTCTACTGCTCAGTATACTGTGTGTGTGTGTGTGTGTGTTACAGTAAATATCTATACTGCTCAGGATATACAAACAGTATACTGAACAGTAGACATCTTTACTGCAGACATATTGTCTGTGTGTCTGCAGTAAATATGTCTATTGCTCAGTATACTGTGTGTGTGTGTGTTTGTGCGCGTGCAGTAAATATCTGTACTGATAGGAATATACAAACAGTATACTGAACAGTAGACATCTTTACTGCAGACATACTGTCTGTGTGTCACACTGGATCCAAATTTGAACTTTAAGAAACATGTTTAAAAAACAGTTAAAACCATAAAGTACAACTAGCAAATATTAGACAGAAACTGTCTCTCTTTGGATGCAGCCAAGACATTTATGCATGCTATGATTCTTTCCCATATGTCTTATTGTATTACATGCTGGGGGCAGGCTGGAGAAACAACCATGTGACCTCTTAAATCCATACCAAACAAACCTAAAACCCTACACAAAAAGGCAATGCATTTCCATCACTGTAGGTACTGGAAAAATACATTTTACTGAGCTTTGAGAATTTTAGATTATTCTCAAATTTAGAATATCCCTGTACCAGATTGTACCATGCCATTTCCTCGCTCTGAATTTGGGCAACAGCCTTCTCTGTGAAAGCCACAACTCAGTGGAATGACTACCTGATGATGTAACAGATGACTACTCCTCCATCATACATTTAAAAACCAAATTAAAAAGTCTGCTAAAGGATACTCAGCTCTGTAGCCACAGACATTGTGGCTGTATGTTGTCTATAATTTGTATTTTGTATCATCAGAACCCTCCAGGAATTCCGCATGTTGCGATTTGCAACTTCAACGCAGCTCAATTAATCCCCGTGAATTCAGGGCGGTGTTGCAATTTTTTGGGTGGCCGCACAGTGTGGGAGATCCCCTTGTGGGACTTCTCCCCACGCTGGCTGGCACCACCGGGCGCATTTCTTCCGTGGCGGTGCGCCGCGATCGTCCTCTGGGTCGGCTTGGAAAGGCTCGGGGACAGCGCCATCCCGCCTGGACCTTGCCGCTTCCCGGGGCCGTGGACTTGTGCTCGCCCCCGGCGTGACTGTCGAATGCGCAACTTATCACAACTTCCACTTCCTCCCACAACAAAAATGTAAAAAGCACAGCATCTTACACCGCAATTTTTTTTGAAAAACATGGCAACACCAGGCATTTTAGGCCAACTATTTAAAAAGGCCCGCGAAATCCTGGGGGGACTGTATTATGCATAGACATAATACATAGACGCAACATTGAGCGGGTTGGTCGTTGGTCGCGATACGTCAACGGGTCCGCCATATTGGATCGGGCAGATCTGCCGGTAAACTAATACAAGGAAATGGACTGAACTTCATAAAGTGCCTTTCTACAAAGTGCTTTAAGTTAATGTCTCTTATACACCCATTCACACACACACTAATATATCTGGGAAACAAACAGGCACCAAAAACAACATATGTAACTTTAAGTGATACAAAATGTTACTCCTTATGTAAGCACCAAACCAACGTATGTATATTTCTAATGCTGAGTTTTACAGACAAGGTGTGTAACACTGTTACTGGATGATAAATATTGAAATATTTAGATTAACATTAATCTGTGTCTATAATAACCAGATCCTGAAATGTAGATGTGACATGAGGGTTTGCTGAATAAAGAGCACACACACACACACACACACATATATATATATATATATATAATATAATATATATATATATATATTATATATATATATATATAAATACAATACACACACACCAATATGGCGGCGACGTCGACGAACGATCAGCGCTCAATGCGGCGTCTATGTAATATGTCTATGGTATATGTGTCCTGTGTGTTTTTTTTGCTTTGTACTGTTTGCTATTGTGGTCGTAATATGTTTTAACTGTGTCTGCAGAGGGACTGCAGATAAAAGTAGCTGGAAGCTAACTCGTGGCAGTACATCAAATGACCAAGGTACTTTTTATTATTCTGTTTTCTGGGCATAATGGACACAAGCTGAAAACCAGAAACGAGTTGTTTTTTCGTTTTTTTCGTTTTTGACAAAAAACGTAGAAACGAAACTCGGCTCAATTTCTCGTTTTCTGTTCCAATCACCAAAAACAAAATTCCACTTCCACTTTCCGTTTTAGTGGTGGGCGGGGCTCGTGCGCTTCTTTGCCCGGTATCTTCAAAAATAAAAGTTCTTCCGTTTGACAAGTATTTCTTTATGAAAGGGTGACCAAACGCCTTTTGGCCGGACATTTTTGTCTGTGGCTCCTGAGGATTTTTTTCTTTATAAGTTCATGAAAATGTCCGGTTTTCAATTGACGGCGCTTTGCACAGGCTGTGGTGTGGACCTGCGACACGCACACTGGCTCAATTCGTGGCAACGGCCACTATAGATGGCACTATCTGAGGCATTGATTAATCTCTCAACTGCGGCCGCTGTGTGTGTGCGGGGCGCGTGCGTGCGCCACGGCAGTTGCTGGGTTATGGTTATTTGTTTTTTATTTATAAACAGTCATTGTTGTATACACTCGATGGAAGTAACATTTCTTTTACGTGAGTTCCGCATTAATTTGCGAGGTGTGGGCAACTGCCACTGACCTGCCGCCGCAGCTGCCGGTACCGGAGGCTTTAAATGTCCCAAGGCCCTACTCCGACGACAAGTAGGTGGGCAGTCGCCCCCTTCGTGTCTGAGTTGACGCCCCAATTGGTTGTCAGGTATGGAAGCTAATTAAATATCCGATCTTAAAATCAACCTAAAATGTTCCAACATAAAAGGTAATGTTATAACAGTTAAAGCATTCGGTTCATACCACTTATGTCATAAAGTGTCATATCCTATGTTGTTTCTCAACACTTTTGATGGTCATTTTTAGTTTTTATAGATGAATTAAGTGAAAACAAATGACCCTGCAAGCAACACAAATAATTGCACTTTTGATGAACTTTTTATTTCGGGGTAAGCATTTCACTCTCCAAAGTGTCAGCAAAAACACAATCTAGCAACCATTTAAATATTTATTATTTAAATTAACAATGTGTTTCACACTTATTTAGTTGCCTACCTCACACACATACACACGCACAGCGGCAGGTCAGTGGCAGCGGCGCCACACAGTGGTTAAGAGATTATTTAAAGAACCTCCCAAATTAATGCGGAACTCACGTAAAAGAAATGTTACTTCCATCGAGTTAATACAACAATGACTGTTTAATAAAAAAAAACAAATGACCATAGCAGCAGCAACTGCCGTGGGAGCGCACACACACACGCTGTCTGAGTTAGGTTCTTTATCTATTAATAAAGAGGCGGAGACGGATTTCACGTTGAGTCTTTACTTCCACATTTCACATGAACTTGACGCTCTGTAACAAAAACAAACCTGAGGTTCCCCTGTAAGACGCCCCCTGGTGTCCTGGCCTAATGCTACACATACACTGCACATACCCAGATTACACCACACACGCACGCACGCGCGCACACACACAGCGGCAGCAGTTGAGAGATTAATCAATGCCTCAGATAGTGGCATCTGCCTCTACAGGTTAGCGGCATGTGCCCAGATAGTGCCATCGCCACGGCATGTGCCTTAGATGCCACGAATTGAGCCAGTGTGCGCGTCGCCGGTCCACACACGGAAAGCCTGTGCAAAGCGCCAGTCAATTGAAAACCGGACATTTTCACGAACTTATAAAGAAAAAAATCCTCAGGAGCCCCAGACAGGACGTAAAAATGTCCGGCCAAAAGAGGACGTTTGGTCTCCCTTTATAAAGTAATATTTTTGTCAAACGGAAGAACTTTTATTTTGAAGAGTGCCGGGCAAAGAAGCGTACGAGCCCCGCCCACCACTAACACGGAAAGTGGAAGTGGAAATTTTGTTTTTGGTGATTGGAACAGAAAACGAGAAATTGAGCCGAAACGGCTCGTTTCTGGTTTCAGCTTGTGTCCATTATGCCCAGAAAACAGAATAATAAAAAGACCTTGGTCCAAATGTAATCGTTTATGTTTAATACTGTACATGTCCCATTATAAATCAACTGAAATTCAAATGGATACATTTAAACTAACGTCCTATTTCCATGGTGACAGAGAAATCTGAGATTCTTAGCTCTGATTCGAAATATGGAACGTCGCCATCTTTTTCCATAACATTTCATCGATAACTTTGCAAAAAAAATGATGTCCTCCAATAAAATGATAAGTATTTTTAAGTTACTACACAATTGTTAACACATTTTTCACAAGTCCCGGGATATTCAGTAATTTTACCATCTAATAATCGTTTTTACATACAACCGAGAAAACGTCGAGTGTCACCAAAAACTCTGTTTCTGTTGATTTTTTTTAGCGTTATATTCAACAATTTACGTGAATTAAATATTACTTTGTCCTGAAACTCATTTAAGGGTTTCGGAAATATGTTTAAATCATTTGGCCACAACATAAAAGTCTTACTTGTAAAATTTAAGATCCACCCCTGACTCTGCTCGCAGGGGGCTCCGAAACAGGGGCTGTGTTTGAAGAAACTTTCCAGCAGGTCCCTCTCTCTCTCTGGGTTTTTATTCAGCTCACAATCCAACCGTTTCGTCTGCAGGAGAACTTTTCCAGTCCAGTCCAGTCCACTTTTCCGACAGAGACCTTTCTCAGCAGCCTAACTCGTGTCCAGTCCAGGCTCGAATGAGCAGTTCCAGAGCTGCTTCGCGGTTCTGGACACACATTGGCCACGCCCCTTTCTGTCTCCATGACTACCGAAGCACGCGCGTTGGCGTGATGAAGGTGATGCACGTGCAGCAGGTGTTTCTGTCCATAAGTGATGTGTGTGTGATCTTTGACTGGCTCTACAGACTGACAGAAACCCCTGATGTGTCAAACACATATAGATCGGTCACTACTTTTTTTTTCTCCAGATGACGTTTCTTTTATTCTTTTATTATTTATTTCATTTTATTTATTTCTTATCCACCTTGTGTACTGTGAACTGCTGTAACAAGTGAAAGTGAAATCCCTGTGTGGGATCAATAAAGTATATCTTCATCTGGCTTTAATATACCTGACCTGAAGAGAGGTCTTATATCCACCTTTATTACTTGAGCTAATATGTCACTATTTTACTTTACACAATGTTGTTTGTAGCTTGTTACTTATACATACATAGACAGATGATTAAAAAAAAATATCTCCACTATCATCGTCCCTCTCTTTTTTTAAATCTCATATGCTGTAAGATTATGTTATGAGAGAGATACTGACCCACGGTACATCTTGGAAAGTGACAAAGACATTGTAAAAGTAACAGACAGTGGGAGACAGAGGTTTTAACTTGTGGCAATGTTAACTGGTGACCGTCAGCCAAATACGACAGATGCTGAAAACAGGAAAAAAGGGACGTAGCTGTCCTTGCAGACGCCTCTTTGTTTAGTTTCTTAGACCTGACTCGCCCTTGCACTCATATTTGTGTGAATGCATCATGTACTCTGTCTTGTTCACTTGTGTTTGTAAACAGGAAGAGAGCAAGTTAGCTCTTCCTGATAAAGTCTAATAAATAGAAAATCTTGAATACATTTTCTAAATGCGTCTATGGAGCCTGCTTCAGTAAACATGTGTCAGAAGAAACATTCAGCCTTTTGAATGGCCTTATGAAAAAAATAAAAAAATAAAAAGATGTTCACGGGAGTCGAACACATATCACTGTGACAAAATAAATGAAAGACAAGAGCTATTCTAGGAGTAGACAAAGTTTGTTGATAGGTCTCTGTAGAATACTGGTTTTGGTTTTAACCAAGACACTGCGAACCAGTCCTTTGCTTCCTGGCAAAGTCTGTAAAATCCGTCCTAAAACCCAAGAGTTTCTTGGAGCAGAGTCATCTACAATCATGACAAGGTCTCCAGGTTGAAAGTTCATTTTGAGGTTATTCCATTTACTCCTTTTTTGCATGATTGGAAGATATTCTCTGACCCATCTCCTCCAAAAGAGGTCTGCCAGATATTGCACCTGTCTCCATCTTCTCCTGGAGTACAGGTCATCCTTTTTGAACAGTCCAGGAGGCATGATGGGGTTTGTTTTAAGAAGAAGCAGATGATTGGGTGTTAAAGGTTCCACATCATTCAAGTCGTTTGTTATAGATGTGATGGGTCTATCATTCATGATTGCTTCCACTTCACATAAGGCTGTTTGCAAAGACTCATCATCCAGGATTTGTTCTCTTACCACAGAACAGAGGATCTTTTTGAGTAATTTGATAAGTCTCTCCCATACACCACCACGATGAGCACCTGATGCTGGATTGAAAATCCACTTTATTCCATCTTGTAGAAGATTTCTTTGGATTTTGTAATGATTTAGTTCCTTCCATGATTGTTGAAGCTCCCTTTGTGCACCAATGAAGTTTGTACCTTGATCTGATCTAATCATTTTTACAGTACCTCTACGACAAATGAATCTGCGTATTGCGTTGATGCAGGAGTTAGTGTCCAAGCTGCTGGCTGCTTCAAGATGAACTGCATGGCTGGTTAGGCAAGTGAAGATTACATCCCACCTTTTTACATTGGTTCGACCTCGTTTTATTTCAAAAGGTCCAAAATAATCCATACCAACTGAAGTGAAAGGCGGTAAGTCTGGTATCACACGGTCTTGGGGGAGATCTGCCATCTTCTGCTCTCCTACTTTGGACTGCATTCTTCTGCATAGCCCTTAGCGATTACATCTTCCATGAAAACTTTGTATTCCTCTGCATATTTAACATCTTTCTTAAACTTTCTAATAAGATAACGCGCACGCTGTTCAGCTATCTGATAATTGTTGGGCATGACAACATCACTATTACGAAGTGGCAAAGGTAAGTAATAATGATTATCTTTTAGGGTGGCTGCACTTGATACTAGCTGCATGAATCTGCGATCTTCCACTGACATTTGACGTTTTCACTCATATTCTTTCTCCGGAAAGTCATGGTGATATTGCTTTATAAGGAGGGTTTCCAACTGTTCAACAGAGATGCGGTTCACTGATGCCACTGGCCGTCCAAACCTATCCATTGCTGAAGATGAGTTGAGTGGTCCATTTACCACCCATCCTAAGAGAGTTCTTACAGCATAGGGTCCGTTGCCTTGGCTATTTATTATTTGCCATGGCTCCATTGCCTTTGGGGCATCTACTCCAATCAGGAGTTCCACATCCGCATCCATCTTTTGAAGCTGAATTTCCTTCAGGTAAGGCCACCTATTGAGGTCATTTTGAGAAAGGATATTCTTCTTCACTGGTATCTTTGTCTGTGTGTATGTTTTGTGCAGCTCAATAAAGTTATTTCCATCCAAATCACCCACTTGTAGTCCAGTTATTTCATAACTATTTACAGGTTTATTTTGACCCATTGTTTGAAGAATAACTTTAGTTTTCCTTCCTGTTAGATTTAGTTTTCACATAAGGTTCTCTGTACAGAATGTGGCTGTGCTGCCAGGGTCCAGAAACGCATAGGTTAGTATTGTTTTGTTTCCACTGGAGCTTTTTATCCACACTGGTACTATTGAAAGTTTGCAGTCCTTTCCAGCCCCGATATCCTCTTCCTTATCAACTGAAAAGAGTGTTCCACTGATAGATTTTTTTGTTGCATTCATTATTTCATAAGATGGTTGATTATCTGCAGGTTTGTTTATGTGTAATATGCTGGGGTGTTTACCTTGACAGAGTTGGCATGTCATCCTTCTTTTACAGGTTTTACTCATGTGTCCTTTGGTTAAACAGCCAAAACAGATACCATTTTCTTTCAATAGTTTCACCTTGATGTCATGGGGTTGAGCCTTTAACATTTCACAATTATCCAGAGAATGATTACCTGTGTGGCAAATGTAGCAGGCTTTCTGAATTTCAGATTCTTCATCTGTTTTGATCTGCAATTTTATTTTCTTTCATCCCAATAGCCACGGCAAAGTTACTGCTTTTCGCCTTTTGTTTAGTTTGCTGTTTGGAATCTGCTGTCATGTGACCTTTCAAAATGGCTTTCTTGGGCATAGATCATTAATGTCACCAAAAACAGGATCTTGTAAGATGTGAGCTTGGTTTTCAATGAATGTAACAAGGTGAGAGAATCTGGCTCTGTGTGAGGTTTTCTTCATGAGCTCGTATGCTGTGTCCTCCTCCATTTCTCCCTCAACTTGTATGGAAGTTTTGATACAATCACTTTCAGAGCAGATGCAAGGTCCAGTTCTTCCAGTGCTCTTTAAGTCTTCATAATTGCAACATCCTCTGAGATAAAGAGCATAGGCAACAGTGTGCATTTCCATCATCAGATTTAATATTGTTCCAATTAAAAACTTTGTCCATGTACGCATTTGAAATTTTTATTTCATCTCCAAAGTGAACTTTCAAAAGTCTCTGTGCCTCAGCATAACCTCTGTCTGGCTTCATGTGAAAGCAGCTTCTTACTAGCTCCCTGGGCTGGCCACTAGTGTACTGTTCAAGGTAATAAAGTCTGTCCTCATCACTATCAGTTTTATTTTCAATACCATACTTAAATGCACGAATAAATGTTTGGAAACTCAAAGGGTCTCCATCAAACACCGGGATCTGTCTAGAGGGAAGTGAGGATTGTTTATGCTGTAACATTAATAGATCTGCAATGTCACTTTGTCTCTGAATTACATTCAATAAATTAATACGATTAATTGAGCTAGATTCTTCAGAACTGTCACTCTCCGGGTGATTTGGGGTTTGCGGCTCCTGACTTTGAGCTGGCTCAGAGGCATGTGGCCGATTCAATAATTTCTGAAGTGGCGTTTTAGGAAGGACTCTCATCTCTTTAAATTTAACAGGGGAGGGTTCAAATTCGTCCACAGAGGCATTACGTTCCTGCATGTAACTGTCCAGATATTCATTCATGGCGTCTTTTCCATGCACTGCAGATTGTCCCTCAGAGCCTTCATGGAAACTGTCCAAAACCTTTAGTTTTGCCTCAGATGCAGCAATATCTGCCTCCAGTTCCATTCTTTCCAGTTCTGCTTGTAGTCTGTTTTTCTCCATTTCAACTGCATGCTTCTCTTTTAATGCAGACATGCGTACCTGGAGAGCAGCCCTCTCCGAGGCTATTTTAAGACGAGTTGAGGATATTGATGAAGATGTAGCTGATTGTTTTGAACATTTTGATTTGTTGGATTGTTTAGATACATTGGAAATACTGTCATGAGGCTCAACAAGCATTTGAGGATCTAGAGAATACGTTTTCCAAGAATCCACTTCCTGTAAGAATTTTTCAAATGTCTCCATTTTAGGCTCATACCAGTCCACTCTCTCATTTTCCTTAATTTCATCAGATAAAAGCATTTGAACAGCAACATGAGTGTCCTTAAATTCATTGAGCATCCCTTTTAATTGTTCCACACCGTTAACCACCTTTTCTTTATTTCCACCGTCTCGAAGCAGTGATTTGAGTTCATTCATTTTGCGCGTACACGCGCCCAGTCTCCCCCTGCGCGCTGCACTGAGAGTTTTTAACTCCTTTTCCTTTGTGTTACTCTCAGACGTCATGTTTCTTTTAAAGTTCGTTCACACATCAAATTTCTTCCATTAAGTGATTTACTCACGGGTTTTCAGTAGTAGACTTGGGAATCAGCTAATTTTTGCGCAATGCGCTCCGGTGCGTCCTCCCTTCCATTGTCACGGCTCCAAACGTTCAAATCAGTGCCGGATCATCGTTTCTTGTCTTGAACAGCGGTTATTTCAACAGGTCCGAAGTTTTTGACTTTGTCTTGTCCTTTTCTTAAAAAACCGCTGTGCCAGGTCACAGACTCATATGTTTTGATCAAATGATCAAAAAAGGATTGAGTCGCTCGTTTCTTCTTTCCATTATTTATTTTCAAAACGAACAACAAAAATGCTCTCAAATTAAACATAAGGTCAAAAACTGTTTCGGTCCTCTCTCCTCGTGTTCACCTGTGGGTTCAAACAAAAAAAACCTCTTCCTTCTTCTAAACACGCCTCCTCCTCTCTCCACAGCTGACCTGAGCTAATAAGTTAGTTAATCAAAAGCTAAATACATAAACAATTAATAAGTCCAAATGACTATTCTTATACCATATAATTCATCTAAATTATAGAATAATTAAACACAATAAATTGGCTCCAACAACAGTAATTAAGATTTATGTGGATATAATAATTATTGTCAATATATAGCCTTGCTGAATACATTTATTGTTTTGAGGAATGTAAGAAATCTCTGCTACCAATAGAGACTGTATTCTACAATAGTGTTAATAAACTGCAGAGAAATTAACTTGCATATAAATACCACTTGGATATTTTACACAGACCCTGCCATTTAGAAACAAGTATTCCAAAATGCATATTTGAGGGCTACATTTTGAATCTGGAGCCATAGCTGTTGAATTTGTTTATGTAGTCACATTGAAAGAGTGAAGTCTGAACATGCTGCAAAGCATGTTTCTTGAAAAGAACAAAAATAAATGTATGAAGTCCCTTCACTGCTTACAGTCTAACCAAAAACATGTCAAACAGTTCTTCACGTATTGAAGTGGTTAATTGGACACAGCACTTGGTCTCTCATCCTGATTCCACCTGGGTATTTAATTAACCACTTGACAGAACAGTATATAAGTAGGAGCTGAATTGAGAGGGAGGTTTTGACAGAGAGATTTTGACTGATATAGGTATAGTGAGATAGATAGATATATATAAAAAGAGATAGATATATATTAGGAATGGGCGAAACCACACTTTTAGGATTCGATTCAGTACCAATACTATTTCTTGCATTTTCACCGATACAATACTGATACTGATCATTTCTTATTAGCAATTTTTTTCAGTCAAAATATTTATACACTTAAGGCAAATCACATGACAAATACTGGCCATTTATACCAAATGTATTACGTGTATGTGCAATAAATAATAAAACAAAAAGATAATCAGACCATAGTCCAGTATATATGACTTCAGCTATGCCAAGAGAAACAAATGCAACACTGTCGAGGCTGAACATAAATGTTCTAAAAGGACAAAGAAATTCAGACATATGTAAGGGAGAATGATAATAGTGAGGTGTCTCCATCTGTGCTGTGGAATGTGTGCAAAGTGGTAATTAGAGAGAAATTAATAGCTCAATCAGTGTATTTGAAAAGGCAAAAAACAGGATAGACTTAATAAACTAGAATCAGAGCTTAAGTAACTAGAAAAACAACACAAAAATAAAGTGGATGAGAAATTAAACCAAGAAATCAAAAGGGTTAAAACAGAGATAAATGACATCCTGGCACAAGAGATTCAAAAAAAGCTGATGTACTTGAAACAAATGTATTACGAAGCAAGAACTAAATCTACAAAGCTGCTGGCCTATAGGTAAAAAAAAAAGGGGGATAAATTATAAAAATCATTTACTATAAGACAGAAGAGATACATAAATGCTTTTAAATATACTACAAAAATCTTAATTCTCAAGACAATAAGATAAGATACTCTTATTGTTAGATTCTTTAAATTTGGATCAAGATCAATGGAAATCTTTCAAACTCTTTCATACTAGAACGTGGATGTCGTCAAGGCTGCTCAATTAGCCCTCTCCTCTTTGTGATTTATTTGGAACCCCTGACCAATGGATAAAACAAAATGAAGATATAAAGGTATAGACATAGAGGGGGATGAACAGAAAATAGCAATATTTGCTAGGTCCTCACATTCAAATATGTTCCGGAATGAGCTGTTAGAGAACGTTTCAAATTTAACTGGGATTCAAAATCTACCTCAAGACCTGAAATCTATAAACTATGATCCATTCATTTCAAGAATAAAATCAGATATTACAAGATGAAACTTAAGTTTAGTTATAAGGGTAGAAGTGATCAAAATGAATGTTCTCCCAAGGTTATTGTATTTATTCCAAACTCTGCCAGTAAAAGTAACAGATAAAGATTTTATAAAATGGGACAGATTCATTCCTCAATACATTTGGCAAGGAAAAAGACCACGGATAAGATTTAGAACTCTAACTGGCCGCATTACTGTTGCTTAAATGGTTAATGTTTCTGTGAGACATGCCCCCTCCCTGCTCTGCTTCACTCTTGGATGCAACAGGAGCCCTGTGTATTTGCTTATCTGCCCTTGCCATGGCTGCATGGTTGTCCCAGAGTGTAATGTGGAGGAATGGCTCCTGGCTGCTGCAGTGTCCTATCGCTGTGGCCCACACAAGTAAAGGGTGACTAAACGGAAACAAGATACTGAAAAGCAGACATAACGTAACTAGTATACAAATCAGTCACTATGGTACTAGAACAAGTCACGATGAACATCTTAACTCGATATTGGTGCCAGATCAGGGTAACTCGTACGTTGTGTGCTCTGCATGCAGTAATAATGTCTACTGGCTCAGTAATACATAAATATGTGGTGTGTGTGTGTGTGTACAGTAATATCTATAACTGCTCTTCGGGAATAAATGCTAACAGTAGACTGAAATACTGAACGTAAAGACATCTTTACAGGCAGCATACTGTCTGTGTGGTCTGCAATAAATATGTTCTACTGCTCAGTATATACTGTTGTGTGGTGTGTGTAACAGTAAATGTCTGTAGTGAATCGGTAATAATACAAAAGAGTATAATACTGAATAGACATCTTACTTGCAGACATACTGGACTGTCGGTGTCCTGCAGTAATTAATGTCCCTACACTGCTCAGTATACTGTGGTGGTGTGTGGTGTGTGTACAGTTAAATCTCTATACTGCTTCAGAATATACTAACAGCATCGGAACAATAGACATCTTTACTGAGACATACTGTCTGTGTGTCTGCAGTAAATATGTCTACTTTCTACTGCTCAGTATAAACGTGTGTGTGTTTTGTGTGTAGCAGTAAAATATATTAATTCTATACTGCTCGGGATATACAAACAGTAAACTGAACATAGAAATCTTACTGCAGACACTGGTCGTGTGTCTGCAGTAAATATGTCTACTCGTACTGCTCGGTATACTGTTGTGTGTGGTGCGGGCAGTAAATGCTGTACTACTGCTCGGAATATACAAACAATATACTGAACAGTAAACATCGTTACTGCAGACAACTGTCTGACGTGTCTGCATAAATAATGTCTACTGCCTGAAGTAGACTGTGTAATGTGTGGTGTAACAGTAAATATCGGTCCTGATCGGAATAATCAAACATTATAGCTGAAACAGTTAGACATCTTTACTGCAGACATCTGTCTGTGTGTCTGCAGTAATAAAGGTCTACTGCTACTGCTCTAATACTGTGTGTGTGGTGTCGCGCGCATAATATCGTACTGTCCGGAATATACAAAAATATACTGAAACAGGTAAGACATCTTTACTGAACATACCGTCCTCTCTCCTCTGTTTTTGCAGTAAATATGTCTAAAATCCTGCTGAGTATACTGTTGGTGTAGGTGTGGGGTGTGTATGTTTTGTGTGTGTGTGTGTGAGGAGCGCCGCAATAAATATCTGTACTGATCGGGATATACGAACAGTATACTGAACATTAAGAGACATCTTTTACGCAGACAACTGTCCTGTTCTGTGGTGTCTGCAGTAAATATGTCGACTGCTCAATATAGCTGTGTGTGTGTGTGTGTGTGTGTGTGGTACATACTGTGTAAACAGTAAATATCTATACTGCTTCAATTAAACTACTGGGACGAGAAGGAAAGGGGAAAATTCGCTGCGTCTAACGTCAGTTGCCTTCTTGTTGGAAGTATTATATCTAACTGTATGTCTTAGCTTAGTAAATATCTATACTGCTCCGGGATATACAACACAATACTGAACAGTAAGACACCTTACGTGCAGACATACTGTTTGTGTGTCTGCAGTAAATAATGTCTACTGCTCAGTATATGGTGTTGTTGTTGCGCGCAGTAAAATCGTACTGATCGGAATATACAAACAGTATACTGAACAGTAGACATCTTACTGCAGACAACGTCTGGTGTTGCAGTAAATATTTCTACTGCTCAGTATACTGTGTGTGTGTGTGTAACGTAAATATCGCTATACTGCTCGCGCCGGGGAATATACAAACACAATACTGAACAGTAGACACCTTTGTACTGCAACATAAACTGTATTTGTGTGTCTGCAGTAAATATGTCGACTGGCTCAGTATATTGTGTGTGTGTTTGTGCGCGCAGTAAATATCTGTACGGGATCGGAATATACAACAGTAGACTGACAGTTTTAGACATCGTTACTGGCAGACATACCGGTCTGTGTGGTCTGGCATAATATGGCTACGGCTCAGTAATATTGTGTGTGTGTGGGCGGGCAGTAAAATATCTGGTGTGATCGGGATATACAAAGAGTATACTGAACAGTAGACAAATCTTTACTGCAGAGATACTGGCTGTGTGTCCTACAGTAAAATTAAGGTCTACTGCTCGTATACTGTGTGTGTGTGGTTGTGTACGAAAATCTCTATAACTGCTCAGGGATATACTAACAGCATACTGGAACAATAGACATTTTACTGCAGACAGACTGTCCTGTGTGTCGGCAGTAAACATGGTCTACTGCTCAGTCATACTGTGGTGTATGTGGTGTGTGTACAGTAATATCTGATACTGCTCGGGGATATACAACAGTAAACTGAACAGTAGAAAATCTTACTGCAGACATACTGTCTGTGTGTACTGCAGTAATGGTCTACTGCGCAGTATACTGTGTGTGTGTGTGCGCGCAGTAAATAAATCCTTTTTTTTTTTGGGGGGTACTGCTCGATATAAAAACAGTATACTGAACATAAAGACATCTTTACTCAGACTACTGTCCTGTGTGGTCTGCAGTAAATAGGTCTCGCTCAGTAGAATGGGTGTGTGTGTGTGCGGGCAGTAAATATCGTACTGATCGAATATACAAAAGTAATACTGAACAGTAGACATATTTACTGCAGACATACTGTCCTGTGAATCTGCAGTAATATGTCTACTGCTCAGTATACTGTGTGGTGTGGGGTGTGCACGCCGTAAATTCTGTAACTGATCGAATATACAAACAGTAGACTGAACAGGTAGACATCTTTAACTGCAGAAATGCTGTCCTGAGTCTGCAGTAAATAAGGTCTACTGCCAGTATACGGTGTGTGTGTGGTGTTGTGTGTGCACGCAGTAAATATCTGTACTGAGAGGAAATATACAAACAGTATACTGAACAGTAGACATCTTTACTGCAGACATACTGTCTGTGGTGTCTGCAGTATATGTTTCTACTGCTGCAGTATACTGTGTGTGTGTGTGGTGCGAAGTAAAATATCTGTAGCTGATCCGGATATACAACAGTATCTGAAAGTAGACAATCTTTACTGCAGACATACTGTCTGTGTGTCTGCAGTAAAGATGTCTACGACTCACTAGACTGTGGTGTGTGTGTGTGTACAGTAAATATATATACTGTCGGAATATACAAAGAGTATACTGAAAAGTAGACATCTTTACTGCAGAATAACTGTCCTGTGTGTCTGCAGTAAATATGTCTACTGCTCAGTATGCTGTGTGTGTGTGTGTGTGTGTACAGTAAATATCTATACTGCTCGGGATATACAAACAGTATACTGAACGTAGACATCTTTACTGCACACATACTGTCCTGTGGTGTCTTGATAAATAGGTCCCCTACTGCTCATATACGGTGTCTGTGTGTGTGTGTGTATAATTAATATCTATACTGCTCGGATATACAAACAGTATAACTGAACAGTAGGAACTCTACTACTCTCGACTGCACCATACTGTCCTGTGTGTCTGCAGTTAAGATGTCTCTGCTCAGTATACGGTCTGTGTGTGTGCGCGCAGTAAATATCGGTACTATCGAATATACAACCAGTATACTTGAACAGTAGAAAAACCATCGTTTACTGCAGACATAACTGTCTGTGTGTCTGCAGTAAATATCTCTACTGCTGCAGTATGCTGTGTGTGTGTGTGTGGTAACAGTAAGATATCGGTACTGAGCGGAATATCAACAGTAGACTTGAACAGTAAGACATCTTTACTGCAAAAATGCTGTCTGATCTGAGTCTGCAGTAATATGTACTACTGCTCAGTATACTGTGTTGTGTGTGTGTGTGTGTGCAACGCAGTAATATCTGTACTGATAGGAATATACAAACAGTATACTGAACAGTAGACGATCTTTACGCAGACATACTGTCCTGTTGTCTGGCAGTTAATAGGTCTACATGGCCCATAGTATTGTAGACTGTGTGTGTGATGTGCGCGCAGTAAAATATCTGTACTGATGATTCGGAATATACAAACAGTAATACTGAACAATAGACCATCTTTACGGCGACATACTGTCTGGTGTCTGCAGTAAATATGTCTACTACTCAGTAGACTGTGTGTGGTGTGTGTGGTGTGCGGTGCATAATATCTGTACTGATCGAATATACAAACAGTATCTGAACAGTAGACATCTTTACTGCAGAACATACTGTCCTGTGGTGGTCTGCAGTAAATATGTTCTACTAATCAGTATACTGTGTGTGTGTGGTGTGTACAGTAAATATCTATACTGAAGTGGAATATACAAAGAGTATACTGAACAGTAGACTCTTACTGGCAGACCATTACTGTCTGTGTGTCTGCAGTAAATATGTCCCTATACTCAGTATCTGTGGGTGGTTGTGTGTGTGTGTGTGTGTGTGGTGGTGTGTAGTGTGTGTGTACAGTAAATAGCTATGAACTGCTCTCGGATAATCAAACAGTATAACTGAGACAGTAGACTCTTTAACGCAGACATACTGTCTGTGGTGTCTGCAGTAAATAGGTCTACTGCTCAGTATACTGTGTGTGTGTGTGTGTGGGTGTGGTGTACAGTAAATAATCTATACGCTCGGGATAATACAAACGTAATATACTGAACAGTGAAAATCGTTACTGGGCAGACATATGTCTGTGTGTCTGCAGTAATAGGTCTACTACTCAGTCACTGTGTCTGGTGTGTGCAGCATTAAATATCTGTACTGATCTGAATATACAACCAGTATACTGAACAGTTAGACAGCTTTAACTGGCAGACATACTGTCTGTGGAGTCTGCAGTAAATATGTTCTACTACTCAGTATACGGTGTGGTGTGTGTGTGTGCGTGTGTGTGGGTGTGTGTGGCGCGCAGTAATATCTGTACTGATCAGAGATACAAACAGTATAACTGAACAGATAGACTCTTTTAACTCAGACATACTGTCGTGAGTCTGCAGTAATATGTCTACGACTCAGTAATAACTGTGTGTGTGGTGGTGCGTGCAGTAAATATCTGTACTGAATCGGAATAGCAAACAGTTATACGAACAGTAGACAATCGTTACTCTCAGACATACTGTCCTGTGTGTCTGCAGGTAAATATGGTCTACTACTCAGGATACTGTGTGTGTGTGTTTGGTGTGTGTGTCTGTGTGTGTGCGCGCAGTAAATATCTGTACTGACGGAATATACAAACAGTATACTTGAAAAGTAGACTCGTTACTGTAGACATACTGTCTGTGTGTCCTGCAGTAAATATGTTCTACTGCTCAGTAATACGATGTGTGGTGTGTGTTGTGTGGGGTGTACAGTAAAGATCTATAAATGTCGGGAATATCCTAACATCGAACTGACAGTAGACATCTTTACTGCAGACATACTGGCTTCTGTGGTGTCTGCAGTTTAATAGGTCTACTGCGCAGTATACTTTGGTCTGTGTGGTGTGTGTGTGTGTGTGTGTTGTGTGTAGAGTAAATAGCTATACTGCGCGGGATATACAAACAGTATACTGAACAGTGACATCTTGTACTGGCAGAAATACTGTCTGTGTGGTCTGCAGTAATAGGTCTACTACTCAGTAATACGGTGTGTGTGTGGTGCGTGCAGTAAATAATCTGTACTGGATCGGAAATATACAAACGTATACTGAACAGTAGACATCCGTGAATGCAGACATAACTGTCTGTGGGTCTGGCAGTAATATGTCTACTACTCAGTAATACTGTGTGTGTGTGGTGTGTGTGTGGCTGGTGTGTGTGCGCGCAGTAAATAGCTGTACTGATCGGAAATACAAAAGTAATACTGAAAAATAGACAAGCTTTACGGTAGACATACGTTGTGTGTTACTGCAGTAAATAATGTCTACTGCTCATATACTTGTGTGTGTGTGTGTGTGTGTGTGTGTATAGTAAATATCTATACTGGCTCGGGATAATCCTACAGTATCTGAACAGTAGACCTCTTCTGCAGCATACTGTCCGGGTGTGTCTGCAGTAATATTCACTGCTCAGTATAACGGTTCTGTGTGTGTGTGTGTGTTGTGGTGTGGTGTGTTGATATAGTAAATTATCTATACTGCTCGGGAATTACAAACAGTATATACTGAACAGTAGACATCTTTTAATGCAGAAATCCTGTCTGTGTGGTCTGCCAGTAAAATAGGTCTACTACTCAGTAATACTGTGTGTGTGTGGTTGTATGGTGCGTGTGTGTGTGTGTGTGCGCGCAGTAATATTCCCTGTACTGATCAGAATATACAACGTATAAACTGAACAGTAGACATCTTTACGGCAGACATATCTGTCTGTGAGTCTGCAGTAATATGTCTACTACTCAGTATACTGGTGTGTGTGTGTGCGTGCGTAATATCCTGTACTGAATCGGAATATACAAACAGTAGACTAACAGTAGACAATCGTTACTGCAGACATACGGTACGGTGTTCGGCGTAAATATGTCTACTACTCATAGACTGTGTGGTGTTGTGTGGTGTGCCGCGCAGTAATATCTGTACTGATCGGAAATAACAAACATATACTGAAAAGGAGAACAAGCTTTTACTGACTGGTAGACATACTGTCTGTGTGCTGCAGTAATATTCTACTGCTCAGTATACTAGGTTGTGTGTGTGTGGTGTGTAGGGGGGGGGGGGGGTTACAAGTAAATATCTATACTGCTCGGGATATGCTAACAGTAGACTGAACAGTAAGACCATCTTTAACTGCAGACATAACTGTCTGTGGTGTCTGCAGTTAGGGTTCGATGGCTCAGTAGACGTGGCCTTGTGTGTGTGTGTGGTGTGTGTGTGTGTGTATAGTAATTCTATACTGCTCCGGGATATACAAACAGTATAACTGAAACAGTAGACCATCTTTACTGCAGAAATACTGTCTGTGTTGTCCTGGCAGTAAATATGTCTACTACTCAGTAAATACTGTGGTGTGTGTGGCGTGCAGTAATATCTGTAACTGATCGGAATATACAAACAGTAATACTGAACAGTAGACATACATCGTTACTGCAGGACAACTGTCTGTGGTGGTCTGCGTAAATATGTCCTACTAATCAGTATACTGTGGGTGTGTGTGTGTGTGTGTGTGGGTGTGGCTTGTGTGGTGTGGAGCAGTAAATATCGTGTACTGATCGGAATATACAAACATATACTGAAAAGTAAGACATCTTTACTGTAGACAGACGGTCTGTGTGTCTGCAGTAAATATGTCTACTGCTCAGTATACTATTTGGTGGGGTGTGTGTGTGTGTGTGTGTGGAATAGTAAATAGCTATACTGCTCGGGATTGCTAAACAGTATACTGAACAGTAGACACTTACTGCGACATAACTGTCTGGTGTGTCTGCAGGAATAGGTCTAACTGCTCAGTATACTGTGTATGTGTGTTGTTGTGTGTGTGGTGTGTGGGTGCGCGCAGTAATATCTGACTGATCGGAATATACAAAAAGGATAACTGAACAGTATACACCCTTTACGGCAGACATACGGTCTGTGTGTCTGCCAGTAAATATGTCTACTGCTCAGTATTGTGTCTGTTTTGTGTGTGTGTGTGTGTGGTGTGTGTGTGTGTGTACAGTAAATATCTATACTGCTCGGGATTACTACACATACTGAACAAGTAGACATCTTTACTGCAGACAATACTGTCTGTGTATCTGTATAAATATGTCTACTGCTCAGTATACTGTGTGGTGTGTGTGTGTGTACAGTAAAGATCTATATGCTTCAGGATATACAAACAGATATACTAAACAGTAGAAATCTTTACTGCAGACATATTGTCTGTGTGTCTGCAGTAAATATGTCTATTGCTCATATACCGTGTGTGTGTTGTGTTGTGCGCGTGCTATAAATATCTGTGACGATGGAATATACCAACCCGTATAACTGAACGTGAACATGCTTTACTGCAATCATACTGTCTTTGGTCCACTGGATCCAAATTTTGACTTTAGAAACTGTTTAACACAAACAGTTAAAACCATAAAGTCAACTAGCAAATATAGACCAGAAACGTGTCTCCGTTGCGCAGCAAGACATTTTAGCACGGCTGATGCTTTCTTTTTCCCATATGTCTTATGTAGTAACACTGCTGGGGGCAGCTCTGGAGAAACAACCATGTGACCTTCTAAAATCCATGGACACAACAACGACTCTAAAAACCTTAACCAAAAAGGCAATGCCATTTTCCATCACTGTAGGGTAACTTGGAAAAATACAATTTACTCGAGCTTAGATTTTAGATATCTCAAATTAGAATATCCTAGACCTGAAGATTGGTAACCAATGGCAGAAAGATTTCCTCGCTCTGCTCGTAGATGGAATTTGGGCAATCAGCCTGTCCCTCTGTGAAAGCCCACAACTCAGTGGATGACTACCCGATGATGTAACAGAATGACCATCCCTCCATCAGTACATTTAAAAACAAATTAAAAAGTCTGCTCAAGGATACTCACTCGGTAGCCACAGACATTGTGGCTGTATTTGGTAGTTGGTGCGTATGAAGAATTGTTGTATTTTTGTATCATCAGAACCCTCCAGGAATTCGCGATGTTTGCGATTGCAACTTCAACGCAAGCTGTCATTAATCACCGTGAAGTTCCAAGAGCGGTTATGTTGAGTTTTTTTGGGTGCCCGCACAGTGGGGGGATAGCCCTTGTAGGACTTCTCCCCAGCCTGGCTGCACCACCGGGCGCATGTTCTTGCAGGGCGGTGCGCCGCTATCGTCGCTCTTGGGTCGCTGTGAAAGAGCTCGGGGGACAGCGCCATCCCGCTGGAACTTGCCGCTGTTCCCGGGCCGTGGGACTTATGCGTCGTCCCCGCGTGACTGTCGAAATCGCAACTTATCACAACTTCCACTCCCCTCCCACAACAAAAATGTAAAAAGCAACAGCATCTTACACGCATTAATTTTTTGTTTGAAAAACCATGCAACACCAGGCATTTTAGGCCGCAAACTATTTTCAAAAAAGGCACGCGAAATCTGGTGGGACTGAATTGAGCATAGACATATATACATAGACCGCCATTGAGCGGTGTTGGTCGTTGGTGGTCGGATAACGTCAACGGGTCCGCCAGATATTGGATCGGGCAGATCTGCCGGAACTAATACAAGGAAATGGACTACTTCATAAAGTGCCTTTCTCAAAAAGTTGCTTTAAGTTAATGTGTCGCTATCCCCTCCAACCCCCACTTTCACCCCCCACACTAAAACACCCCTGGAAACCCCAACCGCCAAAACCACAACAA
Source organism: Larimichthys crocea (assembly GCF_000972845.2). NCBI lineage: Eukaryota > Metazoa > Chordata > Actinopteri > Sciaenidae > Larimichthys > Larimichthys crocea. The sequence continues at coordinate 21,907 of NW_020857823.1, forward strand.
CTGTACCCACCTAACACGGATACTACACCAACCCGTTTCTCCTTATGAACCCCGCACCAAACAAACAATAATAAAAAAAAAATTGTAAAGGGTGGCTGGTGTTTACTCTAAGTGGGGTGTACTGTGTATGTGATGAGTGGGAAATGATTGGATATTTGGATTGGCATTTTTGTTGTCCTGGGAGAATAACAGTTCCGTGTAATGGTTGGAATAGGGTTTGGGTGTAATAAAACCCCAAACCCAAAAACCCAAAAACACAAACCCCAAACCCACCCACAAACGACCACCACCAAAAACACAAAACCACCCAACAACACACACAGAACTACAAAAAGATATATATCTAACACTAAATACATACCTAGTACTAACTAACCCTTATACCATAACCATATAACTAACACACACCCACACGAACCACCGATATCTGGGAAACAACAGGCACCAAACAACATAATGTACGTAAAGTGATGACATAAATGTTGACGCTATGTCAGCACCAAACCAACGTATTTATATTGTGCTGAGTGTTCGTAGATGTGTGACACTGTAGGTGATGATAAATATTGAATTTTATATAATTAATCTGTGTCTAAATAACATCTGAAATGTAAGTGCATGAGGGTTTTCGAATAAAGAGCACACACACACACACACACCTATTATATTAAAAATATTAATATATTATAATATATAATTTAGATATATATAATACATACACACAATCCATATGCGGCGAGTGACGTACGATTAGCTCTCAATGCGGCGTCTATGTATATTGTCTATGGTATTATGTTCCGTGTGTTTTTTTGCTTTTATGTTTGCTATTGTGCTGTAATATGTTTTAGGTGTCTGCAGAAGGGCTGCAGATTAAAAGTACTGGAAGCTAACTCGGTGCAGTACTCAAATGACCAAGGTACTTTTTATTATCTGTTTCTGGGCATAATGGACACAAGCTGAAACCAGAAACGAGTGTTTTTTTTTCGTTTTTTGCGTTTTTGACAAAAACGTGAAAACGAAACTCGCCTCAATTTCTTCGTTTTCTGTCCAATCACCAAAAACAAAATTTCCACTTCCCTTTCCGTTTTATGGTGGGCGGGGCTCGTGGCCTTCTTTGCCCGGACTCTTCAAAATAAAAGTTCTTCCGTTTGAACAAAGTTATTTCTTTATGAAAGGGTACCAAACGTCCTCTTTTGGCCGGACATTTTTTGTCTGGGGCTCCTGAGATTTTTTCTTTATAAGTTCATGAAAATGTCCGGTTTTCAATGGACTGGCGCTTTGCACAGGCTGTGTGTGGACCTGCGACCGCACACGGGCTCAATTCGTGGCAAGGCCACACTAGATGGCACTATCGAGGCATTGAGTAATCTCTCACTGCTCACTGCTGCCGCTGTGTGTGTGCGGGCGCGCGTGCGTGCGCCACGGCAGTTGCTGCTGTTATGGTTATTTGTTTTTATTTTTATAAAACAGTCATGTTTTGTAACACCGATGGAAGTAACATTTCTTTTACGTGAGTTCCGCATTAATTTGCGAGGTGTGGCGCAACTGCCACTGACCGCCGCCGCAGCTGCCGTACCTGAGGCTTTTAAATGTCCCAAGGCCTACTCTCGACTGAACAGTGAGGTGGGCAGTCGCCCCCTTTCGGTGTCTGAGTTGACGCCCCAATTGGTGTGTCAGGTATGGAAGCTAATTTAAATATCCGATCTTAAAATCAACCTAAAATGTTCCACATCAACATAAAGGTAATGTTAATAACAGTTAAAGCATTCGGTTCATACACTTATGTCATAAAGTGTCATATCCTATGTTGTTTCTCAACACTTTGATGGTCATTTTTAGTTTTTATAGATGAATTAAGTGAAAACAAATGACCCTGCAAGCACACAAATAATTGCACTTTTGAATGAACTTTTTTATTTCGGGGTAAGCATTCCTCTCCAAAGTGTCAGCAAAAACACAAATCTAGCAACCATTTAAATTTTATTATTTAAATTAACAATGTGTTTTCACACACTTTTTTAGTTGCCTACCTCACACACATACACACGCACAGCGCAGTCAGTGGCAGCTGCAGCCACACAGTTGGTTAAGAGATTATTTAAGAACCTCCCAAATTAATGCGGAACTCACGTAAAAGAAATGTTACTTCCATCGAGTGTAATACAACAATGACTGTTTTATAAAACAAAAACAAATGACCATAGCAGCAGCAACTGCCGTGGAGCGCACACACACACGCTGTCGAGTTAGGTTCTTTATATCTATTAATAAAGATGCTGAGACGGATTTCACGTTGAGTCTTACTTCCACATTTCACATGAACTTGACCGGGCGCTGTAACAAAAACATAACCTGAGGTTCCCCGGTAAGACCGCCCCCTGGTGTCCTGGCCTAATGCTACCATACACTGCCACATACCCAGATTACACCACACACGCACGCAGCGACGCACACACACAGCGGCAGCAGTGAGAGATTAATCAATGCCTCGAGATAGTGGCATCTGCCTCTACAGGTTAGCGGCATGTGCCTCAGATAGTGCCATCTGCCACGGCATGTGGCTTTTAGATGGCCACGAATTGAGCCAGTGTGGCGTCGCCGGTCCACACACAGGACAGCCTGTGCAAAGCGCCAGTCAATTGAAAACCGGACATTTTCAGAACTTGATAAAGAAAAAAATCCTCAGGAGCCCCAGACAGACGTAAAAATGTCCGGCCAAAAGAGGACGTTTGGTCTCCCTTTAATAAAGTAATATTTTTGTCAAACGGAAGAACTTTTATTTTGAAGAGTGCGGGCAAAGAAGCGTACGAGCCCCGCCCACCACTAACACGGAAAGTGGAAGTGGAATTTTGTTTTTGGTGATTGGAACAGAAAACGAGAAATTGAGCCGAAACGGCTCGTTTCTGGTTTTCAGCTTGTGTCCATTATGCCCAGAAAACAGAATAATAAAAAGTACCCTTGGTCTCAATGTAATCGTTATGTTTAATACTGTACAGGTCCCATTAAATAAATCAACTGAAATTCAAAGGGATACATTTAAACTAACGTCCTATATCCATGGTGACAGAGAAATCTGAGATTCTTAGCTCTGATTCGAAATATGGAACGGCGCCATCTTTTTCCATAACAGTTCACGATAACTTTGCAAAAAAATGATGTGCTCCTCCCATAAAATGAAAAGTATTTTTTAAGTTACTACACAATTGTTAACACAAGTTTCACAAGTCCCGGATATTCAGTCATATTTTACCATCTAATAATCGTTTAACAACACCGAGAAAACGTCGAGTGTAACCAAAACTCTGTGTTCTGTTGATTTTTTTTAGCGTTATAATTGCCACAATTTCGTGAATTAATATTACTTTGTCCTGAAACTCATTTAAGGGTTTCGGAAATATGTTTAAAAATCATTGGGCACAACATTAAAAAGTCTTACTTGTAAAATTTAAGATCCACCGCCTGACTCTGCTCAGCAAGGGGCTCCGAAACAGGGGCTGTGTTTGAAGAAACTTTCCAGCAGGTCCCCCTCCTTCTGGGTTTTTATTCAGCTCACAATCCAACCGTTTCGTCTGCAGGAGACTTTTTCCAGTCCAGTCCAGTCCACTTTTCCGACAGAGACCTTTCTCAGCAGCCTAACTCGTGTCCAGTCCAGGCGCGAATGAGCAGTTCCCAGAGCTGCTTTCGCGTTTCTGGACACACATGGGGCCACGCCCCTTTCTGTCTCCATGACTACCGAAGCACGCGCGTTGGCGTGATGAAAGGTGATGCACGTGCAGCAGGTGTTTCTGTCCATAAGTGATGTGTGTGTGATCTTTGACTGGCTCTACAGACTGACAGAAACCCCTGATGTGTCACAAACACTATAGATCGGTCACTACTTTTTTTTTCTCCAGATGACGTTCTTTTCTTTTATTTTTATTTTATGTCATTAATTTATTTCTTATCCACCTTGTGTACTGTGAACTGCTGTAACAAGTGAAAGGAAAATCCCTGTGGGGATCAATAAAGAATATCTTCATCTGGCTTTTAATACCTGACCTGAAGAGAGGTCTATATATCCACCTTTTTATACTTGAGCTAATGTTCACTAGTTTACAACTTTACACAATGTTGTTTGTAGCTTGTTACTTATAACATACATAGACAGATGATTAAAAAAAAATATCTCCACTAATCATCCGTCCCTCCTTTTTTTTAAATCTCATAGGCTGTAAGATTATGTTATGAGAGAGATACTGACCCACGGTACATCTTGGAAGTGACAAGACATTGTAAAAGTAACAGACAGTGGGAGACAGAGGTTTTAACTTGTGGCAATGTTAACTGGTGACCGTCAGCCAATACACAGATGCTGAAAACAGGAAAAAAGGGACGTAGCTGTCCTTGCAGACGCCTATTTGTTTAGTTTTCTTAGACCTGACTCGCCCGTTGCACTCATATTTGTGTGAAATGCATCATGTACTCTTGTCTTGTTCACTTGTGTTTGTAAACAGGAAGAGAGCAAGTTAGCTCTTCCTGATAAAGTCTAATAATAGAAAAATCTGAATACATTTTCTAAATGCGTCTATGGAGCCTGCTTCAGTAAACATGTGTCAGAAGAAACATTCAGCCTTTTGAATGGCCTTATGAAAAAATAAAAAAATAAAAATGATGTCCACGGGAGTCGAACACATATCACTGTGAGACAAATAAATGAAAGACAAGAGCTATTCTAGGAGTAGACAAAGTTTGTTGATAGGTCTTGTAGAATACTGGTTTTGGTTTTAACCAGACACTGCGAACCAGTCCTTGCTTCCTGGCAAAGTCTGTAAAACCGTCCTAAAACCCAAGAGTTTCTTGGAGCAGAGTCATCTACAATCATGACAAGGTCTCCAGGTTGAAAGTTCATTTGAGGTTATTCCATTTACTCCTTTTTTGCATGATTGGGAATATTCTCTGACCCATCTCCTCCAAAAGAGGTCTGCCAGATATTGCACCTGTCTCCATCTTCTCCTGGAGTACAGTCATCCTTTTTGAACAGTCCAGGAGGCATGATGGGTTTGTTTTAAGAAGAAGCAGAGATGGGTGTTAAAGGTCACATCATTCAAGTCGTTTGTTATAGATGTGATGGGTCTATCATTCATGATTGCTTCCACTTCACATAAGGCTGTTTGCAAAGACTCATCATCCAGGATTTGTTTCTCTTACACAGAACAGAGGATCTTTTGAGTAATTTGATAAGTCTCTCCCATACACCACCACGATGAGCACCTGAGCTGGATTGAAAATCCACTTTATTCCATCTTGTAGAAGATTTCCTTTGGATTTTGTAATGATTTAGTTCCTTCCATGATTGTTGAAGCTCCCTTTGTGCACCAATGAAGTTTGTACCTTGATCTGATTAATCATTTTTACAGTACCTCTACGACAAATGAATCGTCGTATTGCGTTGATGCAGGAGTTAGTGTCCAAGCTGCTGGCGCTTCAAGATGAACTGCATGGCTGGTTAGGCAAGTGAAGATTACATCCCACCTTTTTACATTGGTTCGACCTCGTTTATTTCAAAAGGTCCAAAATAATCCATACCAACGAAGTGAAAGGCGGTAAGTCTGGTTACACACGGTCTTGGGGGAGATCTGCCATCTTCTGCTCCTCCACTTTGGACTGCATTCTTCCATAGCCTTAGCGATTACATCTTCCAGGAAAACTTTGTATTCCTCTGCATATTTAACATCTTCTTAAACTTCTAATAAGATAACGCCCACGCTGTTCAGCTATCTGATAATGTTGGGCATGACAACATCACTATTACGAAGTGGCAAAGGTAAGTTATAATGATTATCTTTTAGGGTGGCTGCCCTTGATACTAGCTGCATGAATCTGCGATCTTCCACTGACATTTGACGTTTTCACTCATATCTTTCTCTTTCTCCGGAAAGTCATGGTGATATTGCTTTATAAGGAGGGTTTCCAACTGTTTCAACAGAGATGCGGTTCACTGATGCCACTGGCCGTCCAAACCTATCATTGCTGAAGAGGAGTTGAGTGGTCCATTTACCACCCATCCTAAGAGAGTTCTTACAGCATAGGGTCCGTGCCTTGGCTATTTATATTTGCCATGGCTCCATTGCCTTGGGGCATCTACTCCAATCAGGAGTTCCACATCCGCATCAATCTTTGAAGCTGAATTTCCTTCAGGTAAGGCCACCATTGAGGTCATTTTGAGAAAGGATATTCCTCTTCGTCACGGGTACTTTGTCTGTGTGTATGTTTTTGTGCAGCTCAATAAGTTATTCCCATCCAAATCCACCCACTTGTAGTCCAGTATTCATAACTATTACAGGTTTATTTTGACCCATTGTTTGAAGAATAACTTTAGTTTCCTCCGGTTAGATTTAGTTTTCACATAAGGTTCTCTGTACAGAATGTGGCTGTGCTGCCAGGGTCCAGAAACGCATAGGTTAGTATGTTTTGTTTCCTTTGGAGCTTTTTATCTGCACTGGTACTATTGAAAGTTTGCAGTCCTTTCAAGCCCCGATATCCCCTTCCTTATCAACTGAAAAGATGTTCCACTGATAGATTTTTTTGTTGCATTCATTATTTCATAGAGGTTGATATCTGCAGGTTTGTTATGTGTAGTATGCTGGGTTTGTTTACCTTGACAGAGTTGGCATGTCATCCTTCTTTACAAAGTTTTACTCATGTGTCCTTTGGTTAAACAGCCAAAACAGATACCATTTTCTTTCAATAGTTTCACCTTGATGTCATGGGGTTGAGCCTTTAACATTTCACAATTATCCAGGGAATGATTACCTGTGTGGCAAATGTAGCAGGCTTTCTGAATTTCAGATCTCATCTCTGTTTTGATCTGCAATTTATTGTCTTTCATCCCAATAGCCACGGCAAAGTTACTGCTTTCGCCTTTTGTTTAGTTTGCTGTTTGGAATCTGCTGTCAGTGACTTTCAAAATGGCTTTCTTGGGCATAGATCATTAATGTCACCAAAAACAGGATCTTGTAAGAGTGAGCTTGGTTTTCAATGAATGTAACAAGGTGAGAGAATGGCTCTGTGTGAGGTTTTCTTCATGAGCTCGTATGCTGTGTCCTCCTCCATTTCTCCCTCAACTTGTATGGAAGTTTTGATACAATCACTTTCAGAGCAGATGCAAGGTCCAGTTCTTCCATGGCTCTTTAAGTCTTCAGTTTGCAACATCCTCTGAGATAAAGAGCATAGGCAACAGTGCATTTCCATCATCAGATTTAATATTGTTCCAATTAAAACTTTGTCCATGTACGCATTTGAAATTTTTTTCATCTCCAAAGTGAACTTTCAAAAGTCCTGTGCCTCAGCATAACCTCTGTCGGGCTCATGTGAAAGCAGCTTCTTACTAGACTCCCTGGGCTGGCCACTAGTGTACTGTTCAAGGTAATAAAGTCTGTCCTCACACTATCAGTTTTATTTTCAATACCATACTTAAATGCACGAATAAATGTTTGGAAACCAAAGGGTCCCATCAACCACCGGGATCTGTCTAGAGGGAAGTGAGGATTGTTTTTGCTGTAACATTAATAGATCTGCAATGGTCACTTTGTCTCTGAATTACATTCAATAAATTAATACGATTAATGAGCTAGATTCTTCAGAACTGTCACTCTCCGGGTGATTTGGGGTTTGCGGCTCCTGATTGAGCTGGCTCAGAGGCATGTGGCCGATTCAATAATTTCTGAAGTGGCGTTTTAGGAAGGACTCTCATCCTTTAAATTTAACAGGGGAGGGTTCAAATTCGTCCACAGAGGCATTACGTTCCTGCATGTAACTGTCCAGAATTCATTCATGGCGTCTTTTCCAGGCACGGCAGATTGTCCCTCAGAGCCTTCATGGAAACTGTCCAAAACCTTTAGTTTTGCCTCAGATGCAGCAATATCTGCCTCCAGTTCCATTCTTTCCAGTTCTGCTTGTAGTCTGTGTTTTCTCCATTTCAACTGCATGCTTCTCTTTTAATGCAGACATGCGTACTGGAGAGCAGCCCTCTCCGAGGCTATTTAAGACGAGTTGAGGATATTGATGAAGATGTAGCTGATTGTTTGAACATTTTGATTTGTTGGATTGTTAGATACATTGGAAATACTGTCATGAGGCCAACAAGCATTTGAGGATCTAGAGAAACGTTTTCCAAGAACCACTTCCTGTAAGAATTTTTCAAATGTCTCCATTTTAGGCTCATACCAGTCCACCTCTCATTTCCTTAATTTCATCAGATAAAAGCATTTGAACAGCAACATGAGTGTCCTAAATTCATTGAGCATCCCTTTTAATTGTTCCACACCGTTAACCACCTTTTCTTTATTTCCACCGTCCGAAGCAGTGATTTGAGTTCATTCATTTTGCGCGTACACGCGCCCAGTCTCCCTGCGCGCTGCACTGAGAGTTTTTAACTCCTTTTCCTTTGTGTTCTCTCAGACGTCATGTTTCTTTAAAGTTCGTTCACACATCAAATTTCTTCCATTAAGTGATTTACTCACGGGTTTTCAGTGTAGACTTGGGAATCAGCTAATTTTTGCGCAATGCGCCTCCGGTGCGTCCTCCCTTCCATTGTCACGGCTCCAAACGTTCAAATCAGTGCCGGATCATCGTTCTTGTCTTGAACAGCGGTTATTCAACAGGTCCGAAGTTTTTGACTTTGTCTTGTCTTTTCTTAAAAAACCGCTGTGCCAGGTCACAGACTCATAGGTTTTGATCAAATGATCAAAAAAGGATTGAGTCGCTCGTTTCTTTTCTTCTTTCCATATTTATTTTCAAAACGAACAACAAAAATGCTCTCAAATTAAACATAAGGTCAAAAACTGTTTCGGTCCTCTCTCCCGTGTTCACCTGTGGGTTCAAACAAAAAAAACCTCTTCCTTCTTCTAAACACGCCTCCTCTCTCTCCACAGCTGACCTGAGCTAATAAGTTAGTTAATCAAAAGCTAAATACATAAACAATTAATAAGTCCAAATGACTATTCTTATACCATATAATTCATCTAAATTATAGAATAATTAAACACAATAAATTGGCTCCAACAACAGTAATTAAGATTTATGTGGATATAATAATTATTGTCATATATATAGCCTTGCGGAATATTTATTGTTTTGAGGAATGTAAGAATCTCGGCTAACATAGAGACTGTATTCTACAATAGTGTTAATAAACTGCAGAGAAATTAACTTGCATATAATACCACTTGGATATTTTACACAGACCCTGCCATTTAGAAACAAGTATTCCAAAATGCATATTTGAGGGCTACATTTTGAATCTGGAGCCATAGCTGTTGAATTTGTTTATGTAGTCACATTGAAAGAGTGAAGTCTGAACATGCTGCAAAGCATGTTTCTTGAAAAGAACAAAAATAAATGTATGAAGTCCCTTCACTGCTTACAGTCTAACAAAACATGTCAAACAGTTCTTCACGTATTGAAGTGGTTAATTGGACACAGCACTTGGTCTCTCATCCTGATTCCACTGGGTATTTAATTAACCACTTGACAGAACAGTAAATAAGTAGGAGCTGAATTGAGAGGGAGGTTTTGACAGAGAGATTTTGACTGATATAGGTAGGAGATAGATAGATATATATAAAAAGAGATAGATATATATTAGGAATGGGCGAAACCACACTTTTAGGATTCGATTCAGTACCAACTATTTCTTGCATTTTCACCGATACAAACTGATACTGATCATTTCTTATTAGCAATTTTTTTCAGTCAAAATATTTATACACTTAAGGCAAATCACATGACAAAACGGCCATTTATACCAAATGTATACGTGTATGTGCAATAAATAATAAAACAAAAAGATAATCAGACATAGTCCAGTATATATAACTTCAGCTATGCCAAGAGAACAAATGCAACACTGTCGAGGCTGAACATAAATGTTCTAAAAGGACAAAGAAATTCAGACATATGTAAGGGAAATGATAATAGTGAGGTGTCTCCATCTGTGCTGTGGAATGTGTGCAAAGTGGTAATTAGAGAGAAATTAATAGCTCAATCAGTGTATTGAAAAGGCAAAAAAAGGATAGACTTAATAAACTAGAATCAGAGCTTAAGTAACTAGAAAAACAACACAAAAATAAAGTGGATGAGAAATAAACCAAGAAATCAAAAGGGTTAAAACAGAGATAAATGACACCTGGCACAAGAGATTCAAAAAAAGCTGATGTATGAAACAAATGATTACGAAGCAAGAACTAAATCTACAAAGCGGCTGGCCTATAGGTAAAAAAAAAAGGGGGATAAATTATAAAAACATTTACTATAAGACAGAAGAGATACATAAATGCTTTAAATATACTACAAAAATTTAATTCTCAAGACAAAAGAAAAGATACTCTTATTGTTAGATTTCTAAATTTGGATCAAGATCAATGGAAATCTTTCAAACCTTTCATACTAGAACGTGGATGTCGTCAAGGCTGCTCAATTAGCCCTCTCCTCTTTGTGATTTATTTGGAACCCCTGACCAATGGATAAAACAAAATGAAGATATAAAGGTATAGACATAGAGGGGGAAAACAGAAAATAGCAATATTTGCTAGGTCCTCACATCAAATAGGTTCCGGAATGAGCGGTTAGAGAACGTTTCAAATTTAACTGGGATTCAAAATCTACCTCAAGACTGAAATCTATAAACTAGTGATCCATTCATTTCAAGAAAAAATCAGATATCAAGATGAAACTTAAGTTTAGTTTAAGGGTAGAAGTGATCAAAAGGAATGTTCTCCCAAGGTTATTGTATTTATCCAAACTCTGCCAGTAAAAGTAACAGATAAAGATTTTAATAAAATGGGACAGATTCATTCCTCAATACATTTGGCAAGGAAAAAGACCACGGATATATATATATAATAATATAATATATATATAATATATATTTATATATAATATAATATATATAATAATTATGGCATGCCATTCAAGAAATTTAACCTTTGAATATATGAATGAAACCTTGAATATATGAACGAAACTTTGAAAATAGGGAGTGAACCTTGAATATATTGAATGAAACTCTGAATATATTGAAGAAACTCGGAATATATGAATGAAACTTGAATATATTGAATAAGTCTGAATATTATTGAATGAAACCTTGAATATATTGAATGAAACTCACTGACGTCAGACTTTGCGGCAGTGCCTGCAGCCATCTTGTGTAACAGTCTGTAAAAGCGAAGACAATGAGTCAGGCCGCCGCAATCTAGTTGCAGCGATATTAAGCAATGAGGACATGATAAATACACTGGCGAATGCGTGCCGAAATCCTCATTAAGAAGTTCGCTCAATTTTTAACCGTGGCAGGCCTACAACAGGCATAAAGTTTCGCCATAACTTATTATGCATTTGTTTGTCTGTC
>NW_020857823.1:33305-74428 GCF_000972845.2 Larimichthys crocea
ACAACAGGCATAAAGTTTCGCCATAATCTTATTATGCATTTGTTTGTCTGTCCGCAGTCCGCGGTGTGAGTAGCTTGCCCAAAGCTGACAATGTGTCGCGGATCATAAAATACGTTAAATATTAAACCACCCATTTCACCCTGCATTGGTCTATGAATGTGGGTGATGCTTATTGTATCTAAACAATATATGAAGTGCTTCTCTTTCAGTTCATGATATCCCTGTAGCCCCAGCAGCTCCTCCAGTCCCGGAGAAGTGTCGCGTCACAGAGCAGTGCCATTACGCACGGCCATTCACAACCCAGTCTCATATAAAAACGTACCCTGGCTACGTTGGTCCAAAGTGCACTGTGTTTTACCTTCATTAAATCACCTGAAAACTATATCAAGCTAACCATACAGTGTCTTGGACCCTGTCTTGTGTATGGGTGGAGATTGTACACTGGGTCAGGGTCGGACTGGGAACAAAATTCAGCCCTGGCATTTTTCCTCTGGACTATTAGACATTTCTGGTGTTTATCTCGGTAGCTTAAGCAACCGCTCCATATGTGAAGGCTCGCTGTGGAGGCGCAAGTTCGACTCCCGACCCTTTTCCGCATCTTAACTCGGATTTTCTCTGCTCCTCCTTTCCTCTTTTTAGAACCGCTGTCGTCCATAATTTATTGTAATTAATATTCGTGCAGCATACAGTACGAAGTTTATCTATAGACTGTATATGAGTCTATCCCTGTTTCGGTTTCACATAAACCTAGCGGCTGCATGGACGCATCCATTTGAGGGGGCAGGGGAGGGGGGGTGTAAATCGTAACTTCTGAACCTGTCATGAAGAGGCAAATATTAACCGATATTAGCCAGTGCAACCCAAAGCCTATTCCAAATGGATGCAAATGGGCTGCTGGGCAAATGTTGCAAAGGCTACAAAATAACAAATACATACATACAAAAAAACACCGGAGGCCACCGGCCCAAATGTGGCCGAGATGGACCGGCCCATCTCGCATTTGCCAGGTATCACAGACTGCCAGTCCGAGCCTGCACTGGGTGTTGTGGGGCACTCCTGTGAGGTTGAAGGCATGCTGAGGTTGGCCTGATAAACAGCTGCCTGGCCTGTTTTATGTCTGCCACGATTAAAAAGGGAGCGAACTTCCTTGTCAGGAAAAAAACGTATTGATCCGGGGGGGGGGGGGGGGGGGGGGGGGGGGGGGGGGGGGGGGGGGGGGGGGGGGGGGGGGGGGGGGGGGGGGGTTTGGGGGGGCGTTTTTCGTTTTTGACAAAAAACGAAAAACGAAAATTCGGCTCAATTTCGTCGTTTTCTGTTCCAATCACCAAAAACAAAATTTCCACTTCCACTTTCCGTTTTAGTGGTGGGCGGGGCTCGTACGCTTCTTTGCCCGGCACTCTTCAAAATAAAAGTTCTTCCGTTTGACAAAAATATTACTTTATTAAAGGGAGACCAAACGTCCTCTTTTGGCCGGACATTTTTTGTCTGGGGCTCCTGAGGATTTTTTTTCTTTATAAGTTCATGAAATGTCCGGTTTTCAATTGACTGGCGCTTTGCACAGCTGTCCTGTGTGTGGACCGGCGACGCGCACACTGGCTCAATTCGTGGCATCTAAAGGCACATGCCGTGGCAGATGGCACTATCTGAGGCACATGCCGCTAACCCGTAGAGGCAGATGCCCCGTGAGGCACATGCCGCTAACCTGTAGAGGCAGATGCCACTATCTGAGGCATTGATTAATCTCTCAACTGCTGCCGCTGTGTGTGTGCGCGCGTGCGTGCGTGTGTGGTGTAATCTGGGTATGTGCAGTGTATGTGTAGCATTAGGCCAGGACACCAGGGGGCGGTCTTACAGGGGAACCTCAGGTTATGTTTTTGTTACAGAGCCACGGGTCAAAGTTCATGTGAAAGTGGAAGTAAAGACCAACGTGAAATCCGTCTCAGCATCTTTATTAAATAGATAAAGAACCTAACTCGACAGCGTGTGTGTGGTGCGCGCTCCACGGCAGTTGCTGCTGCTATGGTCATTTGTTTTTATTTTATAAAACAGTCATTGTTGTATTACACTCGATGGAAGTAACATTTCTTTTACGTGAGTTCCGCATTAATTTGGGAGGTTCTTAAATAATCTCTTAACCACTGTGTGGCGCAGCTGCCACTGACCTGCCGCTGTGCGTGTGTATGTGTGTGAGGTAGGCAACTAAATAAAGTGTGAAACACATTGTTAATTTAAAGAATAAATATTTAAATGGTTGCTAGATTTGTGTTTTTGCTGACACTTTGGAGAATGGAATGCTTACCCCGAAATAAAAAGTTCATTCAAAAGTGCAATTATTTGTGTTGCTTGCAGGGTCATTTTGTTTTCACTTAATTCATCTATAAAAAACTAAAATGACCATCAAAAGTGTTGAGAAACAACTGTCATAGGATATGACACTTTATGACATAAGTGGTATGAACCGAATGCTTTAACTGTTATAACTTACCTTTTATGTTGGAACATTTTAGGTTGATTTTAAGATCGGATATTTAAATTAGCTTCCATACCTGACAACCAATTGGGGCGTCAACTCAGACACCGAAAGGGGGGACTACCCACCTACTTGTCAGTCGGAGTAGGCCTTGGGACATTTAAAAGCCTCAGGTACCGGCAGCTGCGGCGGCAGGTCAGTGGCAGTTGCGCCACACCTCGCAAATTAATGCGGAACTCACGTAAAAGAAATTGTTACTTCCATCGAGTGTAATACAACAATGACTGTTTTATAAATAAAAAACAAATACCATAACAGCAGCAACTGCCGTGGCACACGCACACGCGCGCACACAACAGCGGGCAGCAGTTGAGAGATTAATCAATGCCTCAGATAGTGCCATCTAGTAGTGGCCGTTGCCACGAATTGAGCCAGTGTGCGCGTCGCAGGTCCACACACAGCCTGTGCAAAGCGCCAGTCAATTGAAAACCGGACATTTTCATGAACTTATAAAGAAAAAAATCCTCAGGAGCCCCAGACAGGACGTAAAAATGTCCGGCCAAAAGAGGACGTTTGGTCTCCCTTTAATAAAGTAATATTTTTGTCAAACGGAAGAACTTTTATTTTGAAGAGTGCCGGGCAAAGAAGCGTACGAGCCCCGCCCACCACTAAAACGGAAAGTGGAAGTGGAAATTTTGTTTTTGGTGATTGGAACAGAAAACGAGAAATTGAGCCGAATTTTCGTTTTTTCTTTTTTTGTCAAAAACGAAAAAACGAAAAAACGGCTCGTTTCTGGTTTCAGCTTGTGTCCATTATGCCCAGAAAACAGAATAATAAAAAGTACCTTGGTCTTGGTCCCTCACATCCTTCTGCACTGGTTCAATCCTCATCAATCCTCTCTGAAGGATTCGCTGATCTCCACCCCCTCAGGCCCGTCAGGGGGCAGCCTTTTCTCTCCCTCTGCTTCAAACTTTTAGTCAGGTGTTGTTTAAGAGGATCAGAGCTCAGTTGCAGCAGTAGAACAACTTCATATGAAAATATGTTATTTCATTTTCAGTCGCAATCGGTGTAGTGCCGAAAAACAACTGACCCCTGACGGGGCAAAAACACTGGACAGCGCCCGAGGTTCGAGCCCGGGGAGGGATGGAGATCAGCGAATCCTTCAGAGAGGATTGATGGTCGAAGTAACCTCTGAGCTAAACCAGTGCGGACAAACCAGAGGGAAACTGCTTTTATAAACATGACTCATTTCTCTTCTGCTGAGGAAAATCATATCTCATATCTGCGCCGTTCTTTTTCTGTAGTCTCTTCACCTGGGCTACAGGACATTTTTATTGCACAGTAAAAAAAACTAAACAAAACAAAACATTTCTCTAGGTGCTGCGCCTGCCAGCTGACCCGTATACTATATCTACGAGTAGACCCACGCTCACTTCCTCTGAACTGATGCGCGTTCCCGTCGGGGGCACTCGTTTTTCGGCAAGCAGAGCTGAATGTTTCCAGCTTGACGCAGGTGATTACAGACAGACTGCGTGACAGTTCGGAGAGTTAACTGTTGAGGCGGGTGTGTCTGCCCGTGTTATCTTTGCACAGTGTTCAGTATCCATATCACGCATACATACGTGACTTCAACACAACCTGAGATAGACCACAGCGTCAAAATCAACGTGTGCCTCCACTGTTTTCTCACAGATACTCTGATCCACTGATTTATCCAACCAAGTGTTTGTATGTTCATGGGCCAAGCTCAGTCAGCTTTACTCAGTCTAACAGTGGTGGTTATGAGAGTGTTCAACAGAATGAAAGACGGCGGGTCAGAAAACACTGGACAGCGCCCGAGGTTCGATCCCGAGGAGGGATGGAGATCAGCGAATCCTTCAGAGGAGGTGCGGGAGGATGTGTTTATGTATATATATAGATATATATATATATATATATATATAGATCTAAGATATATATATATATATATTAAAATATGTATTTATTTCATTTTAAAATGATGTATTTTTTAAAGCATGAACCAAAACGTGTGGTTGAACAGCCAGTACACCTCACTACTATCACCTCTTTAACTTAAGGACTCAGTTTGACTTTCCACTTGGTGACTGTCTCCATCTAGTGGTCATCTGATGGTATTCCTGCCCTGTTATCATCATCATCATCATCATCATCATCATCATCATCATCATTATTATTATTATTATTATTATTATTATTATTATTGTGGATTTTTTGATGTGTGATGTCTTATGAAGATGCTGAAAGCTTTATTGAAGCTTGAATAAGGAGAATGGAGGATTTTAAACACAAACACGGACAATCACTTTTGAATTTGTTGCACTTTGTTTAATGTTAATTTGATCTTGTATATACCTCATGACATGATGGCACTTCAATTCTGAAGACTACTCTACTACTCTATGTCCATAAAATGGTCGCACACAATGCATCTACAGCATTAGGCATTAGTTGTTGTAAGTATTTCAGATGATCCTCACTCATAAGATCCTTACTCACACAGTGATTCAGAGTTCAGTTCTTGCCCTGCCCCTGGCGTGATCATGGATACTTGATTATGAGTTCAACGGAGGTTTAGTTGTTCGGAATAACTTAGTAATGCTGACAGGCATTTAGTCTATTTTTGCAGGTTAAAGATAACTCCCCATATCCACTCCTACAGATAACACCCAATAATACCGGACATAATGTTACCACCAAAACTCCTGACTACTGACAAAATTTCTGGGTGTAATGATTAGTCCTTTGTTAAACACACACTCAGTGACTGCAGTGTTTACACCTTTATCGGCCAAACTAAAGAGAGCTTTACTCAATGTGATTGTGGTGTTTATTTGACAGAATTTACCAGCATGAAAGACAGCAGGTCAGACCAGAGGGGGAGAAAACATGGTTTGATCACCAGTGTGTCAGGAAGAGTAGGAAACACACTTTATCAATGCTGCTGTTGGTCTTCTTAAACAAGACAGCAAAAACACTAAACAGCACTTGAGGTTCGATCCCAGGGAGGGATGAGATCAGCAAATTCTTCAGAGAGAATGACAGTTGAAGTAACCTCTGAGCTAAACCAGTGCGGAGGAACCAGAGGGAAACTGGTTTTACAAACATGACTTATTTCTCTTCTGCTGTGGACAATCATAACAAGAGAAATAATTCTATTTAAGTCTATTCTGAATGTTTTACAAAAAAAAAAACCTGTAGCAGAAATAAAGGCAAGCAATTTAAACATAAAAATATTAATAAATGCTGACATAAATACAAAGAAAATAAATAAACTAAGAAAAACATAGTTACTGAATTCATAATTAAACAAATACATATATTTATTCCATTCCCACATTTCTCATTTATATACACAGTAAAACATTCAGATCTTTTTTTTCAATAAAAGTAGCACTACAATGGAGAAATATTGTCGAAGTAAAAGAGCCTACCATCATGGACATTAAACCATGTCAAACTCAAGAGGGCAGAGAAAATTCCCACACGAGCCATTGACCCTATTGGGATAGTTCCATGCTACCACAACAAAATCCTGGATTTAAGCTTATTTTTTTCAATAAACATAGTTGGTTTTACAACATGCATTCAAAGTTAGATGACTAATTCTTTTTCTATATTACTGTTGGGATCCCCATACACACTCAAAGCAGGGATGTTGCAGTTCATGGTCAGCATTGTAACCCCCAATCTAGGGGTGCCTCAGCTGATTTCTACATACACTTTGGAGCCATGGTCCATAAAGTTTGAGATAACAATTTAACCTATAATACAACAGTGAAATAATTAGTTACATAATGTGTTATATACAGTATATGATATACTGTATATTGTGGCCCCTTATTCATGTACTATCTGTTTTAGAAAATCTTTGTATGAGTTGAAAAATCTGCTATGGCCAACATTTTTAATGGTATATTAAATTAAATAATAAATGAGTCTGAACATCAGTGTAAAATCTCCTGCAAGTGGCATACGCTTACACCGATTTTTAACAACGACGGCCTACTGATTGGAGGGAGACCTATTTCCTGTGCTGCCTGGAGTAACAGTAATATTTGCACTTTAGACAAAGTATATAGTGACATTGGGCTGTGCACATTTCAAGATATTAGAGACAGGTATAATTTGCCAGCAAACTCGTACTTTTTTTTATCTGCAACTTAGATCATCTTTACAGGCACATGGTGCTCCGGCACAACAACCACTACCCATTAACCCACCCATTGGCATGACACCCTGAATGGATCAAATCATGGCATCCCTTTGTGTTTAGATTGGTATTGCAGAGGCTGAAATCTCAGAACACACTATGTTTATTAAAGTATGATTAGGGTGTTTCTATATTTGGCATGATTGCCCCTGGGCTGAACTTAAACATTATCCATTTTCCCTTTATCCGTAATGTCATCATCCTTTACTATGGACAGTGAAATGTTATGTTACAATAAAAGACTATAGAATAATTACCTCGGACGGTTCCAAAACTGACATTCAGTTGGTATTCATTCAAGCAGATTATGTAATAAAGTAACAAAACAATGGCAGGCGGCTTTTGTGTGTTGAGTATTGGTAAACAGAATAAGCAGAATATGCATTTGAAAACAAACCAATAAGAAATCTTATGGTATAAATAAACATTGATGATTATACATTCCCATATATCACTATACATACCTATAGCAACACCAGGCACGTCACCTCTGGAGATCACACAAACTGTGTACAACACTGAAATCATCACTGACACTTCTTAACATTTACTTTTTCAAATAAATGACTTGCATTTTTGTGAGCAAAATTTAAAATAAAACAAGACCCACACATTTATCTGGAGACGGGCAATGTGGTATTTTAGTTGGTCAGAGCTTCCACAATCAATCCCTCATGTTGTCTGGCTGTCTGTAATGAGGACTCTCCACAAAGACAGCATCACCACAGGCCACAGTAGGGTTGGAGCTTGGTGCAGCAGTAAGCCTGTGGTGGCAGGACAAGGCTTGATGCGTTCTGAAAGGAAAGTGAGAGAGAAAGAGAGAGATCAGATTCAGTAGCACTAATTTTCTGCACCTTTTACTCTGCTATGTTAGCATGCACCCAAACAGTGGTGTGACTGATACAGAACATTTTACTTTTTAATTTCTACACATAACAAAAGAAAGTCAAGCATAGGAATTTACAGTATCTAAATCAACTTATCTTTTGTCATTAACTTATTGTAAATATATGTTTCATTAATTGTAAGTTTATTCAACTTGAAATTTCTAGTTTCTATTTGAAGACCACTTTAGAACTTATAAACATGACTTGAATGAAATAACTTCTGCAAGTTAAACATCATCAGCAGACTCTGAACCATGCATTGTTTGAGAGGTTAAACTCTCCAAAAATCTTTTTTTTTTTTTGTAGTAATAACACATGTTAAGCTATGTTTTGGTAGTGGCAATCATGATAAATGTTAGTTCAGTGGCTAAAATCTGGGAGCACCCTCGTGTGTTGGCGTAAACCAAAGCAGAACTGTACATACAAGTTGTCAGCATGACCGAACAGTCATTGATTTAACTTAATATAGTGTGTAGGATTAATAGCATTGAGCTTTGAAGTTGAAGATTGCAATCCCTTGCCTCACCCGTCCCTTTTACAAACTACAGTGACTGTGAGGCTTGTTTGTTCTATATATATATATACACTCAAAGCAGGGATGTTGCAGTTTATGGTCAGCATTGTAACCCCAATCTAGGGGTGCCTCAGCTGATTTCTACATACACTTTGGAGCCATGGTCCATAAAGTTTGAGATAACAATTTAACCTATAATACAACAGTGAAATAATTAGTTACATAATGTGTTATATACAGTATATGATATACAGTATATCATATACTGTATATTGTGGCCCCTTTTTCATGTACTATCTGTTTTAGAAAAGCTTTGTATGAGTTGAAAAATTTGCTATGTCCAACATTTTTAATGGTATATTAAATTAAATAATAAATGAGTCTGAACATCAGTGTAAAATCTCCTGCAAGTGGCATACGCTTACACCGATTTTTAACAACGACGGCCTACTGATTGGAGGGAGACCTATTTCCTGTGCTGCCTGGAGTAACAGTAATATTTGCACTTTAGACAAAGTATATAATGACATTGGGCTGCGCACCTTTCAAGATATTAGAGACAGGTATAATTTGCCAGCAAACTCGTACTTTTTTTTATCTGCAACTTAGATCATCTTTACAGGCACATGGTGCTCTGGCACAACAACTGCTACCCATTAACCCACTACACAAATTATTTGCCACTCGAATTAAAAAGAGAGGTGTAGTATCTGCACTTTATCATTTTTCCTGGAGGCCTCCTATAATGAACTACCACTTGCCCCAATTTGAACTCTGATTTTGATTGGTCTCAGGTCTGGGAAAATATTAGAGAGGCTTCCCGCAACCCAGACCACCAGCAGATCCGCTTTAACTATGTACACAGAACATATTTAACCCCTTGCAAACTCCACTGTATGAAGATGATAACTGATTCTTTGTGTAGTCTATGTTCTATGAAGGCCTCTGGCACTTTTTTGCATATGATGTGGAATTGCCCTCCAGTTTCACAGTTCTGGTCCAAGGTGGCAGCCAAACATTCTGATTTAGTATCAGTGACTATACCAGTGACTATACCTGTCCTTTTGCTAATTGATTTGTCACAAGTTAATATTACTAAACTCAAAAAGTGCACTGTATTGGCTGGCTTGACAGCTGCCAAGAAGTCGTAATTTAGTTTTTACAGTCAATTTTGTACTGTTTTCTATGAATGTCAATTAATGACTCATGTTCTCTGGCTGTAACTTGTATTCTTGTTAAATAAACATTTGATCACAAAAAAAAAGAATTTTATCTAGTACCAATGGAGTGTGGCTGTTAAATTGACACATTCTCACATTGGGTCAGTTTTAGCGCAGTATTTTTAGTGTGTAAGAACTGAATTTTTTTTACAAAGGCAAAGTAATACAAACGTTTTCCTTTAGGTTGAGCGTCTATGGTGATATGCTTCACTTCCTCCCTCTTTTTTCGCTTCAGTGTGCAGTTGAAGATCATGGTTTGATTGCTGGGCCATAGAGAATCTGGGAGGGTAAACTTGCACTTCTCATTAGATGCTTTATTCAGCAGGATTCCGTTTGATGTCATAAGTTCACAGGAGAAGGATGGAGTTTGTGGACAGGGTGCATAAATGCAGTCCAACCTTTAGTGGAGCAAAAGGTTGTGGTTAGTTTTTTGAAGGTCAAAACATATAGAAAAGTATACCAAATAAGTGTAATGAATGTGTATCATGTTGTTAATGAGTGGAAAACTTGAACCTGAGGCTGTTGTTCTTGGTGAAGCAAGCAGTAAAAATGCCAAAATCTCCAGAACGTTGAATAGTTGAATCTGCAATCAGATGACAGGTTGTTGTATTGTAAAAACCATGTCATTCTTTAGGCCTATTTAGTAATTCAATATTCTGTGTTCACACAGAAAGAGATGTGTATTTTCCATGCGATGAGATTACATACAAAGTGAATGCAAATTCACACGTCATTCATATCAATTAATCCCAGCTGACTTTGGGCGAGAGGCGGGGTACACCCTGGACAAGTCACTAGTTCATCGCACATAGAGACAACCATTCACACTCACATTCACACCTATGGACATTTTAGAGTCACCAGTTAACCTGTTAAGTGCATGTTTTTGGACTGTGGGAGGAAGCCGGAGTACCCAGAGAACCCACACAGACATGGAGAACATGCAAACTCCACACAGAAAGGCCTCATCTGAGGTTCGAACCAGGAACCTTCTTGCTGTGAGTGGTGCTAACCACTGCACCACTGTGACACCCATGATATCATTAATTATCTTATTAAACCTTTTGAAACAAAGCCAAAAGAATGTAATTCCCAAAATGTTAAATAACTCTTAATTGATTTAACATCATACAGGAGAAGCTTTTGATTTATCAGAGGTTATAGGGAAATAATTATAATTTTGACCAAATGATTTTTAATCAGAGACAAGGCATACCAACAACAGCAAAATAAACAATAAATAAAATACACATGCAAAGTAGAATAACAAAAACAACTCAAAAGTGTAAAGACCGAGGGTGAAAAAGGGCCATGGGCTAACAGTGATGTAATCCAATCTTTCAAATCTGATTACGGCTGGTTCAGCTGATTGATGAGCTCATTACAGAAGCAGCAGTAACCACTAAAATGTTGTAATCCTCTTCCTGAATCTCAAAGCTTGAAACTCACTCGCCTACAGTCACTCATATCCTGCATTACATCATGCATCATGTATGATGATACATCTAGAATTACACATACTGTACATCATTGTAATAATAGTTTAAAATTAAACACCCTGTCTATTTCTGAAGTCAGCTTACCTATGAAGAGGAAGAGAAGAGGCAGAGAGATGTCCATTTTCCTCATCTGGCAAAGACATTTGACAGAAACAAAACATCTGTGAGCAGACTACATACATACAAATGCTGTGTGTCATTTCATCATGACAGGAGCAACAAATTGATGTCCTAACTCAATCAGGAATAAAGTGTTCATGAAGTCGGGCAAATCTGTATTAATACACATGCCATGTTTGATATATCGTAACTGACCCGCCTCTGTCCAGCAGCGATGTATAAAGAACTTGTTGCTTGTAAAAGCTGTTAAATAATTTAATAAGAGCAAACATTAGACTTTTAATAGAAAGAGAAACCCATTTCTAATCTTAATTACATGCTGCATGTAACATGTAACATGTAGCATTCAACTTAAAGGTCAGCTGTGTTCCAACAGGTCTCATCCACCGTAATGATTATCCACTATTGAAAACATTGTACGTAATGTAATGTTACTGTATCTGAAAGCCTTACCGTTTATCTGCTTTTTGTTCTTTTCTCTTCCGTGACTTGCAGCAGTGGATGGCAGAAATCATAGAATTAGTGTGATGGGCTGGGCAGGGCATGATGAGGAAAGCAGCTGGAGTGGAGTCGGGTGGGAGGGTTGGATGGAAGATTTAAAGCTTTAAAGTGCTGTTGTACTGTGCAGTACAGATTGTCACTGTCTATGTTCTGTGACTACAGAGTTCTATTTTTGCACTTTGGAAATTTTGACTGAGAACCTTCGGTTTCTGCAGAGTTATTGTAGATGTGCAGAATATTGCAGCCAATGTGTTTTTTTCAAATAAATAATAATATACATTCTGTGATCAACTTTGTTTCTGAGAAATCATGTTTGGCTGTCATATTGGCATGGCAGACAGCTTAAAATACTACAATACCCATGTGATTTGGCTGCTCTGGCTATGGTGCCAGTCAGAGCCACAAACCAATAAGTGAAAACAGAGAGAGAGAGAGAGAGAGCCTGAGAGAGAAATTCAAATCCTGCTGCTTTCTCACCTTTGCTCACCAGACTGAAGTCCTGCATAAAGTAGATATAGTTGCATGATAAGTTACAAAAGAAGGTGGTGTGGAGGGAGGGAGGGGTTTCAGATGCTGTTCAGGCGTCCAACAAGCACTTCTTAAAGGACAAGGGCAAGGGCAAATTTATTTGTATAGCACAATTCATACACAAGGCAATTCATAGTGCTTTACAGAGGCAAGGAAAAACATTGGACATTAAGACAAGCACTAGAAATAAAAATAAAAAAGAGAAAAGAAAATTTAATTTAAAAAACCAATAATTAATAAAACATCAGAATGTCATTTAAAATCATTAAAACAGCAATAGCCAGCTCAGCCATAAGCACATGAAAAGAGAAAAGTTTTTTTAAACTAGTAGCAGAACTTTAAAATCTATTCTGTGGCTAACTGGGAGCCAGTGTAAGACTTAAGAATTGGGGTGATGTGCTCTGATCTCTTTGTTCTGGTCAAAACTCGAGCTGCTGCGTTCTGAATGAGCTGCAGCTGTTTGTTACTTTTTTGGGGGAGTCCAGTCAAAAGACCATTACAGTAGTCAAGTCTACTGGAGATGAAAGCATGGATCAGCTTCTCCTGATCTGTTTGGGACATAAAGCCCTTAACTCTGGATATGTTCTTAAGTTGGTAGAAGGCTGTTTTGGTGACTGATTTTATGTGACTATTGAAGGTCAGATCTGAGTCTATTAACATGCCAAGGTTTCGGACTTGGTCTTTAGTTTCTAGAGACAGTAACTCAAGGTGTTTACTGACAGCAACCCTCTTCTCTTTATTGCCAAAAACAATGACCTCAGTTTTTTCTTGATTTAACTGAAGAAAATTTTGGTTCATCCAATTTTTGACTTGCTCTAGACAGTTACACAATGACTCTATAGGACTGCAGTCATCTGGGGACAGCGCAAGATATATCTGTGTGTCATCTGCATAACTATGATAGTTGACATTAGAATTCTGCAGAATTTGACCCAAAGGCAGCATATATAGGCTGAACAAAAGGGGTCCAAGAACTGACCCCTGAGGAACCCCACATGTCATAGCCACTCGATCTGATTGATTACTTCCAATGGTCACAAAATAACTCCGTTCCTCCAAGTAGGACCTGAACCATTCTAGGACTGTTCCACGGAGTCCTGCCCATGTTTCCAATCTGTTCAGCAGTGTGCTGTGATCCACAGTGTCAAACGCAGCACTGAGATCCAGCAGGACCAGAACTGATACTTTGCCTGAGTCAGTGTTCAACCTTATGTCATTTAACACTCTAATAAGAGCTGTTTCTGTACTGTGGTGAGCTCGAAAACCTGATTGAAATTTGTCAAAAAGTCCACTGGAGTTCAAGTAATTACTGAGTTGATTAAAAACCACTTTCTCAACAATCTTGGCTATAAAAGGAAGATTTGAGACAGGTCTGTAGTTGGTTAACTTGGAAGTATCCAGCGTTCGCTTTTTTAAGAGTGGCTTGATGGCAGCTACTTTTAGGGGTTTAGGAAACGTGCCTGATTGAAGTGAGCAATTTATTATTTGCTGCAGATCTGTTTGGACAGATTTTACAATAGCTTTAAAAAAGTCAGATGGCATTGTGTCAAGACAGCATGCCGATGGTTTAAGATGCTGAACTGTTTCTTCTACGTTTTTTTGATCAACTGTATTAAATTCTGACATCACAGTTGATTCATTCCTAGGCGGTTTTAGGCATTGCATCATTTTATCATTTTGTAGATTTGTGTTGATATTTAACAAGAGAGTTCCAGAAAGGAGTTGTTGATTTAGTGCCATTTACACCTGGTTCCTGCTGCATCTTTGTGGTGCTAATTAGCTTTCTGTTAGCCTGCTTTTTCTCACTATTTTGGGACATCGGCAGAGTGGTTTCATTCCCATATTGTCTCCATTTACCTCCACGTTCACTTCGAGCTGATGAATTTTAGTTTCCAATACTGCTATCTTCTGGAGCAGTTTGTGGTAATCATCCGTGCTGCTAATTAGCTTTTGTTAGCTGAGTCACGATAGTGGAGGCTTGTGCTGCTGATAGGCCACGCTCACAAAATAAAACAAATTAAAATAATAGTGGTAGCCTTCGGTAACTCAACTCCCAGTGATAAAGGTATTCCAGGATCCGCTTTCCAAAAAGATTTTTGCAAAAGGGAAGGATTGCAATAATAGAATAAACAGTAAAGCAGAGAGCAAAAGAGTGAAGCATCTGCACTCAAGAAAAGTCAGGAAGTGGCTTTGTTAAAGGAGGCCTTTACCAAGAAAAGGGTATAAAAAAGACCTAGTAAACAGCCTTGGTCTCAGGAGGGCAGTAGTTAGAGGAACAGTTCTGTCTTGATGATGTGTGTAGAGGTCAGAACAGGATCTTTCTCTCTGTTGTTTTTGATGTGTATCTACCAGTCTGCCAATCTATTTACTAATTTTCACAAAGTCAAATATACAGAGCCTTTGAGTGCACAATATCTACATAACAATCATCACTCCATCTTTGGCTCATGCAACTGCATGTTTTTTTCGACCTATGAATGGAAATTAAGTATGTTCTAGTCATTAGTGCATTAGGACTAATGGCTATTGGTTAGATTACGTTTTCATTTCCTGGATCTCCCTCCCCAAAGAGAAATTAGTAAACAGCCACGCCTTGAAGAATGGAAAGTGAAGCCAGGGACAAATCTTCAGATACTGTGCCTGCTATAGAAATACGCCACAGAAAACAAAAAATAAACAAAAAACAATATTTTATTGGTCATTGTTAGTCATGCACCAGTCCTATGCATAAATATTACTAAAGCAATGCTATAATGCTGCCCTTGTGTTTCCATGAATGCAACTGAAACTTTAGGTACAGCAGTGATTTTGTAGAAAGTAAATAAAGCAAAAAGTAGTTTTACTGGCTCAAAAAATATATTCACGTAAAGAGTAGTTTCATTTAGTTTAGTTTGGTCATTTCAACTTGTACAATTCAAACACACTGTAAATAAATCTAATCAAAGCAAGTTATACTGCCCAGAAATGCATAGGCCAGTGTTTCTTAAGATTTTTACTCCATGTACCACCTCTGAAAATCACTTAATCACTTCAAATACTAGTATTTTAACAGAATTTAAAATGAACTGGTTTAAGAACCAGAGCTAATTTGGTGTTGAAGAGGATCTCCTAATATACACTTCTTTCTGATATTTCCTTTTTGGAGCCATGATTGTAGAGTTTTTGAACCGTTCATTTGACCTCCACTTACTGTCTCACATTACATTTGAACTAATCATGGATGTATGTACGTCCCACAGATGCTCAATTGGATTGAGATCTGGGGAATTTTGAGGATCTGGGAAATTTGAGGCAAGTCAGTCAAGTTGTTGAACTTTTTGTCGTGTTCCTCAAACCATTTCTGAATAATATTTGCTATGTGGCAGGAAGCATTTAATGCTGAAAGGCCACTGCCATCAAGGAATACCGTTTCCACAAAAGGGTGTACATGGTCTCCAAAAAGGTATAGGTGGTATGTTTTAGAGTAACCACTATCATCCACATGAATGGCAGGACCCAAGGTTTCCCAGCAGAACATTGGCCAAAGCATCAAACTGCCTCTGTCGGTCGCCTTATTCCCACAGTGCATTCCTGATGCCATGTGTTCCCCAGGTAAGCGAGCACATTCAAGATCCCAAAGAATAAATTAAATAAGAAGACATAAAAAAACACTTAAATAAGTCCGATAATAAATAAGTCAGCAGAATACATTAAGATATGCCTTTAGCTCTTGACTGGCATCTTTTGTGGGCCAGCTCCTGAATGGTAGGTAGAGATGTACCAATAATCCTTTCAGCTAACCTTGAAGCTAACATGCATCCAGCTATCCTCGTAATGTAAACAAAAACATGATTCATGAAATCTGGCCACCTTCTTCCATGGTCCAGTTCTGATGCTCATTTCCTCAGTGTTGCAGCTTTTAGAAGTAGATGGGCAAGAATGGGCAACCTGACTATAACACACCGGAAAATAGGAAATTTCAAATTACAAGTCAGTGTTTGTACCACAAGCGATTTGAAGCTTTTTATATCTAAAAAACAAAAACAGTGTTAATGCCCTCTAATCAGTCATGCCAACCTCATGTTCTCCCAAATATATTGCATGTATAAGGTTTATGCAGTTACAGTTTTTCCATCTGTATAAAATACAGCATTTTCCCAAGCCAATGCATAAAGCAGCGTGGAGTGGTACACTTCTTTGAGACAGGTTTCAGAAGCGTGCAGCCATATTAAAATGCCCAACTTCACGTCAGAAATAAACATTTTACTGCCTGGTTCAGGCAACAGTTTTTGTCTATATAGATAATTTCTCTGTCCATTTTTTTTTTTAAACTCACCAGTTCAGATTAAGGCTTAAAGTTATGCACCCAGGCCTATAATTTAATAACAGAACTTGTTCTTCATTACAAGTTAACTATTATCCCAGAGCCCGACTCAACATTTAATTCTGTAAAGATGAAATATTGTTGTGATTTAGTGAGAAAATAATCTCTATTTCTGTTGTTTGTAAAAAAAAATTTCATTTAATGTTTGCCCTCTTGTCATTGTTTCGCTCCTCTGGCCCATACTCCTCCCAATCCACCAAGAATTGAAAACCATGTCCTCGCCTCCGTACATCCAACAGCTGCCAAACAGAAAATGCAGGGTGACCGTCGACGTTCTGGGGGGGTGGAGGGGGTTCTGCCGGAGGGCACAGAGGACTGGTGGAGACAGGCTTGAGGAGTGACACATGAAAAGATGGATATTGAGGGATGGAGGCAGCTTTAGCCTCACCACACAGGGGTTAATGATCCGGTCAATGACATATGGACCAATGTACCTGGGAGTAAGCTTTCGGGACTCAGTCTTGAGAGGAAGATCACGGGAGGACAGACAAACCTTCTGGCAGGCTGATACTGGGGGGCTGGCAAGCGGTGGCGGTCTGCCAATCTCTGGTTCCGAGCCACTGAACGGGTGAGAGCTGCCCGGGCTTCACGCCAGACTTGATGGGCTCGCTGGAGGTGTGCCTGCACTGAGGGAACTGCCACCTCAACCTCCTGTGCAGAGAAGAGGAGGCTGGAAACCATTAGCGACCATAAAGGGGGACATACCTGTGGCAGAGCAGACAGGGAGTTGTGTGCGTATTCAATCCAGGGAAGGTGGGTAGACCAGGAGGCTGGGTGACGAGAGGCCACACAACAGAGCGTGGCCTCCAGACTCTGATTTGTCTGCTCAGTCTGGCCATTTGTCTGAGGATGGTAACCAGAAGAGAGGCTGGCCGACGCCCCCATAGCCTGGCAAAAACCCTGCCAAACCCTGGAGGGGAACTGTGGCCCTCTGTCAGACACAATGTCTTGGGATGCCATGCAGCCTAAAAACATGCTGGGTGAGTAGAGTAGCAGTCTCAAGGGCCAAGAGGAGTTTAGGCAGAGGGATGAAGTGCACAGACTTGGAAAAACAGTCTACAACAGTTAAGATGGTATTGTTACCTTCTGAAGGTGACAGGCCTGTGACGAAGTCTACTGCAATGTGAGACCAGGGCCGGTGGGAAGGAAGGTGAAAGAGACCAGCAGGAGCACAATGTGAAGCCTTACTGCGGGCACAGAGCGAGCAGGCAGAGATGAACTCCTTGGTATCAGCAGACATGGAGGGCTACCAGAAACGCTGACGAAGCAAGGCCAAGGTCTGATGGAAACCAGGGTGGCATGCTATTTTGGAAGAGTGTCCCCACTGGAGCACAGGAGATCGGACAGGCGGAGGCACAAACAGCCGGTTGGGTGGGACTCCCTCAGGGGCCGGATGGTTCTCAAAGGCCTCCTGGACCAGCTGCTCAATCTCCAACCTGGCTCCTCCCACTACACAGGAGGATGGCAGGATGGTGTCCTCAGTAGGATCCTCAACAGGGGGAGAGAACTGACGAGAGAGGGCATCAGCCTTGACATTCCTGGAGCCTGGACGATAGGTGAGTGTGAAATCAAAACGGCCCAGGAACAAAGCCCACCGAGCCTGGCGAGAGTTGAGTCTGCGGGCAGAACTGAGGTAAGATAAGTTCTTATGGTCAGTCCAAACAACAAAAGGGTGAGTAGAGCCCTCAAACCAGTGCCTCCACTCCTGAAGGGCCAGCACCACCAGCAGCTCACGATTCCCCACATCGTAATTCGTCTCCGCAGGTGTGAGACGGCGAGAGAAGAATGCGCAGGAATGCAGCTTCTGGTCAGAGTAGGAGAGTTGAGACAGGACTGCCCCAACACCAGAGTCTGAGGCATCGACCTCCACCACGAAATGGGCTGTGGGATCAGGATGACCTAACACAGAAGCAGAGGAAAACAGACTCTTCAACTTAACAAAAATGGCTTCAGCAGTAGGTGACCAAACAAAGGGTGACTTAGCAGAGGTTAACCTGGTAAGTGGTGCAGCGACTCAACTGTAGTCACGGATAAACCAACGGTAAAAATTGGCAAACCCCATAAATCTTTGTAACTGCTTTCGTGTGGTGGGAGTAGGCCATTTGACCACTACCTTAATCTGCAGAGTCTCAGGAGGAAGCCACGTCGACGCTCACCTGGAGTGAGCCTCATCCTCCCCAGCTGCATGGGCTCCTCATTACTGGGGGAGGATGAAGCAGCCGGATGAAATATACTAGCGGAGGGTGGATCAGGGACTGAAGGGGAGGGGCCCTCTGCCTGACTGCTCTCTCCCTGCGACTCTCACTGAGGCGGTTATCTAGAGAATGGCCAGAGAAATTAAATTCCTCTAACGAAGAGGTCTCATCCCAAGCAGCTAGCTCATCCTTAAGCTGCTCCCTAAGCCCATGCAGAAAAAACCCTTGTAAGGCCCTTTCGTCCCACCCACTCTCAGCTGCAAGAACTGACTGGGATCCCTGGCACAAGGAGAGAAGTCTATTACTGGCTTCTTTGCTCTGCAATGGGTGGTCAAAAAACTCTACGGAACTCATTACAGAATGATGGGCAGGATTGCCAAGCAGGTGAGTCTGCGTTAGCCATGGCCACAGCCCATGCAGACGCCTTCCCGGATAGTATACTGCAGGAGAAGGTTCTTAGATTTGTCAGGGGAGTAAGTTAAGGGCTGCTGGTCGAACACTAGTGAACACTGATGGAGGAACTGACTGCATAACCCTAATTTACCTGAATACCTGTCAGGAGTGGGGATGAAGGGCTCACAAGGGTGACTGGGCATGGTTGGAGAAGCAGCTGGACCAGGAGCAGGAGCTGTCAGCGTGGAAAGCTGAGTGGAGACCTGGTTTAGACAGTTGTCAAGCTGGGTCAGGCTGGAGGTCAAGTGGAGCAGTTTGCCCATAACTTCATTCAGGGCGTTCTCATGTTGTCCCACACAAGCTCCTTGAGCGGTGATGATGGCTTGTTTTACCCTCTCAATCTCTGCGGGGTCCATACTTGGTCAGATCATTCTGTTAGGTTCTCAGAGATGTGGACCCCAGAGCAGAGACTCACACACACACAATTGTAAGTGAAAACAAAAAATACTAATAAAAAAAACAAAGAAACTAGACCAGGCAGACTAGTGCGGCAGGGAGCAGGCTGGTGGGAGGCGTTCTTCTGGAGCTGGAGCATGGAATGATCTGACAAAGAGCAGAGTGAAGGCCAGGCTCATAGACATATATACATAGACGCCGCATTGAGCGGGTTGGTCGTTGGTCGCGATACGTAAACGGCGCCGCCATATTGGTTCGGGCAGATCTGCCCGTAAACTAATACAAGGAAATGGACTGAACTTCATAAAGCGCCTTTCTACAAAGTTCTTTAAGTTAATGTCTCTTATACACCCATTCACACACACACTAATATATCTGGGAAACAAACAGGCACCAAAAAACAACGTATGTAACTTTTAAAGTGATGATTATAAATGTTTACTCCTTATGTAAGCACCAAACCAACGTATGTGTTTTTCTAATGCTGAGTGTTTACAGCTACTAATGTGTGTAACACTGTTACTGTGATGATAAATATTGAAATATTTATATTTAACATTTAATCTGTGTCTATAATAACCAGATCCTGAAATGTAGATGTGACATGAGGGTTTTCTGAATAAAGAGCACACACACATATATATATACGCACACACACACACACACACACACACACACACACATATATATATATATATATGTGTGTGTGTGCGTGCTCTTTATTCAGAAAACCCTCATGTCACATCTACATTTCAGGATCTGGTTATTATAGACACAGATTAAATGTTAAATATAAATATTTCAGTATTTATCATCACAGTAACAGTGTTACACACATTAGTAGCTGTAAACACTCAGCATTAGAAAAATACATACGTTGGTTTGGTGCTTACATAAGGAGTAAACATTTATAATCGTCACTTTAAAAGTTACATACGTTGTTTTTTGGTGCCTGTTTGTTTCCCAGATATATTAGTGTGTGTGTGAATGGGTGTATAAGAGACATTAACTTAAAGAACTTTGTAGAAAGGCGCTTTATGAAGTTCAGTCAATTTCCTTGTATTAGTTTACGGGCAGATCTGCCCGAACCAATATGGCGGCGCCGTTTACGTACGATTCAGCGCTCAATGCGGCGTCTATGTATATATGTCTATGGCCAGGCTTATGAAGTGGAGGAAATGGGCTGAGTTGAAACAGGTGTGCCTCAGCTGCCAACGGGAGGAGCCAGCCACACCCCCTGCAACACACAAGCTCGGCAGGAAAACAGAAATGGGAGGGGGGAAACAGAAAGAGCACAATGAGAAAACACAACAACCAAGACATAATAAACTGAACCATAACATCAACGTTTCAAAGAGGCTATAACTGCAGCAATGTCAAACTGTGATAAATTAATATAAACTATAATATGTATTTGATATCTGAACACAAAATAGTGGTAATATATAATATAGATAATATTAGTTGAAACTCAGCACCTATAATAATGGCAGTAATATAGAATACATTAATCAAGGTGTCATCTCGTAACTAGAACTGTGTTCACATTCAGAATGAGGTTAGGGTTGAACCATCACAAGACCATCATTATCATCTTGATTTTCTTTAATAAGAGGTGTGTGCACTCTCATAGTATTGTTGTGTGGTATCAGATATGTGCATTTTAACAATCTGTTTATTGGATTTTACATAATTATAAAACAAACAAACAAACAATAGTGTTCCATATAATAGTAATTACAGATGTAAAGTCAACATACCACAGAACAGATAACAACCCTCCACCCCCCTCCCTATGGCACCTAGCTGGACACAGATGGACACATATAGTTGAAAAATAAAGAAAAACAAACAAAAGAAAAACAAAAAAGATGGTTTGATAGAGGGAGAGAGAAAAGGGATAAATAAGTAAACAAGAAAATAAATTAATAAAAGAATAGATAAAATAAATAATAGTAATACTAAGAATAAATAAATGAATAAACAAATTAATAGATAAATAAGATCAATAAAAAGGACAAATATCTAAATTGGCAGATAATAAATAAATAAATAAATAAATAGATAAATATATATTGCCATTCAGGAAATTAAACTTTGAATATTGAATGAAACCTTGAATATATGGAATGAAACTTTGAATATATGAATGGTCTGAATTATTAAATGAAACCTTAAATATATTGAATGGAGTCTGAATATATTGAACGAAACCTTGAATATATTGAATGAAACCTTGAATATATGGAGTAAACTTTGAATATATTGAATTAAAACTTTGAATATAGGAGTAAACTTTGAATATATTGAATGAAACTTTGTATTTGAATGAACCTGATATATTGAATGGAGTCTGATATTATTGACGAAACCTTGAATATATTGAATGAAACACTTGAATATATGGAGTAAACTTTGAATATATTGAATTAAAACTTTGATATATGGAGTAAACTTTGAATATATGAATGAAACTTTGAATATATTGAATGAAACTTGAATATATTGAATGGAAACCTTGCATATATGGAATGAAACTTTGAATATATTGAATGAAAATTGACTGATGTCAGACTTCACTGCATCTTGTGGTAACGTGTGGATGCTATAGCTAAAAGTGGAGTGACAACGAGTCAGGTCCGCTCACCGTCTTGTTGAAGCAATATTAAACTATGAGGGACATCATTAACACTGCGTGTACGGGCCCAAATCCCGCCGATACCCTGATCAATACCGTTTTCCTGACAAGGAAGTTCGCCTCTTTTAATCGTGGCAGACATAAACAGGCCAGGCAGCTTGTTTATCAGGCCAACCTCAGCATGCCTTCAACCTCACAGGAGTGCCCCACAACACCCAGTGCAGGGTTGATGGCAGTTGGCTAACAGGCAAATGCCAGATGGGCCGCTATATTGAATGAAACCTTGTATATTGAATGAAACCTTGAATATTGAATGAAACTTTGAATATTTGAATGAGTCTGCATATAATTGGAATGAAATTTGAATATATTGAATGAAGTCTGAATATTACTGAATGAAAACTTGAATATAGAATGACGTCTGAATATATTGACGAAACCTTGAATATATTGAATGAAACCTGAATCTAATTGAATGAACTTTGAATATATTGAATGAAAGTCTGAATGATAGGATGAAACTTTGAAATATTGAATGAAGTCTGAATATATTGAACGAAACCTTGAATATATTGAATGAAACCTTTAATATATTGAATGAAACCCTTGATATATGGAAGGTAGTAGTAAACTTTGATATATTGATGAAGTCTGAATATATTGAATGAAACCTTGAAATATATTGAATGAAAGTCTGAATATATTGAACGAAAACCTTGAAATTATTGAATGAAACCTTGAATATATGGAGTAAACTTTGAATATATTGAATGAAGTCTTAATATATTGAATGAAACCTTGAATTATTGAATGAAG
The DNA here is from genome assembly GCF_000972845.2 of Larimichthys crocea. Taxonomy (NCBI): domain Eukaryota; kingdom Metazoa; phylum Chordata; class Actinopteri; family Sciaenidae; genus Larimichthys; species Larimichthys crocea. The sequence continues at coordinate 56,137 of NW_020857823.1, forward strand.
TCTGAATATATTGAACTGAAAACCTTGAATAAATATTGATGAAACTTGAATATATGGAGTAAACATTAAATATATTGAATACACTTTGAATATATTGTATGAACCTTGAATATATGGAATAAACTTGAATATATTGAATGAAACTGACTGATGTCAGACTTCACGGCCCATCTTGTGTAACATGGAGCTATAGCTAAAAGTGAGTGACAACGAGTCAGTCTGCTCACAATCTCGTTGCAGCATATTAAACTATGAGGACATCATTACACTGCGTGTACGGGCCAAAATCCCGCCGATACCCCTGATCAATACAGTTTTCCTGACAAGGAAGTTCGCTCCCTTTTTAATCGTGGCAGACATAAAACAGGCCAGGCGCTGTTTATCAGGCCAACCTCAGCATGCCTTCAACCTCACAGGCAGGGATTGGCCCCACAACACCCAGTGCAGGCTCGGACTGGCAGTCTGTGCTACCGGGCAAATGCCAGATGGGCCGGTCCATCTCGGCCACATTTGGGCCAGTGGCCTCCGATGTTTTTTTGTATGTATGTATTTGTTATTTTGTAGCCTTTGCAACATTTGCCCAGCAGGCCAAAATGGACTTGCGGCCCATTTGCATCCATTTGGAATAGGCTTTGGGTTGCACTGGCTAATATCGGTTAATATTTGCCTCTTCATGACAGGTTCAGAAGTTACGATTTACACCCCTCCTCCCCTGCCCCCTCAAATGGATGTGTCCATGCAACCACTAGGTTTATGTTAAACCGAAACAGGGATAGACTCATATACAGTCTATAGATAAACTTCATACTGTATGTTGCACGAATATTAATTACAATAAATTATGGACGACAGAGGTTCTAAAAAGAGGAAAGGAGGAGCAGAGAAAGCTTAAGCTACCGAGCTAAACACCAGATGGATCCAAAGGTGGGCCGGTCCAGAGGAAAAATGCCAGGGCCGGATTTTGTTCCCAGTCTGAACGGATGTGGAAGGTCAAGGGTTGCGTGGTCCCTGTGGTAGTGGGGGCACTTGGGGCAGTAACCCCCAAACTGGGAGAGTGGCTCCAGCAAATCCCAGGAACAACATCTGAAGTCCAGAAGAGTGTAGTCCTAGGAATATCGAAGATACTGCGCAGAACCCTCAAACTCCCAGGCTTCTGGTAGAGGACCCGAGCTTGAGGATGACACGGATACCACTCCGCCGGGGTGAGAAGGAGATATATATCAATTAAAAATAAATACATTAGTAAATAAAATAATAAACAATAATTAAAGGGGATAAAGAAGAAAAGAAACACACACACAGCTCAGCATTGCAGTACTTAGTTCACAGTGATCACACATCTTGTGCTATTGACAAAAGGCAGGAAGGGATTCCAGGACTTCTCAAATGAGACAGCCTTACCAATCAGAGTCAGTCTCATTTTTTCCAATTTAAGAAAATAAAGCACCTCCTTAACCTAGTTTGTATAGGTAGGTGGGACTGGGAATTTCCATTTTAGCAGTATCAACCTTCTGGCCAGCAGAGTTGTGAATGCTATCAAGTCCTTTTTAGCTGGGCAAAGAGTAAGTGGGAAAGGCCATACAGCAAACATGGCAGTTAAGGCATTGGGAGTCACATCCCTTTCAGTTACGTTGGATAGAGTACTAAAGATCTCAGACCAAAATCTAGTCAGCGAAGAGCAGCTCCAAAACATATGCGAATAATTTGCTGTGGCTTGTTGGCATTTCCGCATAGGGTATCAACAATCACTGTATCAAATATTTTTGTAAGCCGAGCTTTAGTGAGCTCGATGGAGGATCCGACATTGCATAAAGCTGTGTCCAGCACAGACTGAAGACTTACTGTATGTACTGTCCGTAAAATCTCCTTCCAAACATCATCTAGAATCACGTCTCCAAGATCTGTCTCCCAAACTGTTTTAAGCACAGTAGAAGAGCCTTGACAAAGGTTTAGAATTAGAATCTTTATTGTCATTGCATGGTAGTACAGAATACATTAGCACAACAAAATTGGGGCACAGCTCTCCTGTCAGTGCAAAAGATCAGATAAATAATAAATAACTAAAAAAAATACACTTATCAAACAAAAAAGAACACTATATACATATTACAAAGTAAGGGACTATAGACAGGACTGTAAACAGAGACATAAAGTTATAAATGATTGTGAACACTGTACATATATATTGTGTATAAAATTATTGCACTTCTGAGAAAGAAAGATTATTCCACATGTCTTTTGTGTAGTCAAGTATTGCAAGTGTCTTTATTGCAACTGGCCCGTGGCTGAAACGACACGATTGTGTCAACTGTTTTCATTTAACAGGACTAGCAGTTCCCTCTTTAAGTTGATCCTCCTGAGGAACGAAAGTACACTCTGTACACGGATGGAGAGTGTCAACTTGCCCGAGCGGTCCGGAGGCAAAATACAAGAGAACGACTTTTCAGGTGGCAACATATGTGTGTTTATTCCCACACATACAGAATCCAAACACTTTTCAACAATATTGATAATAATACTTGCAATCCAATACTCGCCAATCTCCTTCCAATCCAACTCCACAACTCTCTACACCCAACAAACATTTCTCAGTCCCTTTTATCTCTCTCCACTTAGTCACATGATTAATTAGATCAAACCATTGACAGGTGCTTTACATATTTACACATATATTCATAAACCATAAATATTTACATAATACATAAATACAATATATACAATATAAACACATATTTACAAACCCATATACCATTAATGAACACCAACAAATACATATACCTGAATAAACATATTTACATAACCCCACAAACTCCCCTGCTCCCACTTCCTACTGTCCTCCAGAACTATACTTAAGGGTCACGTTCCCCGGTTCCCCTGTGTTCAGGTGTTTAACGAGCGGCTGATCGACAGTACAGAGCTCTCACTTCAAACTTATTCAGCTGATAACTTGTTTCACTTAATAACTTCTACCAAACTGTCTGAGCTGTGTCTGCCTCAATTTCTATCATCAACATAGGGTTTCTATGGATGCTGGCTCAATGAATAGACATAATCATAACTGAATTGATTAAATTTTGTTGTTATTGACAATCATTCCTAACCTCTGACCTAAAAATCAGATGCAGACCTTTAAGTAATATGTTTGAGAACCCTGGTACAGAGCACAAGAAAATATACATTCCATAACATTGCTGTAGTTTATTACAAAGTGCTCATTTGTACAGCAGACTTTGTAAGATTAGTAACATTGAGAACTGTATTACAAAAATGACAAGGTATTGCATTACTATATTTGGAAGAAACTGTCTTCAATACAATCATTACTGACAGACTTTACTGAACTCATTGTCAGGTCCGGACTGGAAGGAAGACCTAGGTGCAGAGAGGCGAAGGTTTAAGCCAAATTTATTTAACAAAAAACCACTCCAATGGAGGGAAAACCAAAAGCACTCTGATGTGTGTGTTATTTGCGTGTGACAGGACGAGACAACTCCCAGTTCTTTCTTAAACATTTTCTTTATTCAGCTTTTAAGTTCAGAACAGCTCATGAACTGGCGCTGCCGGTACCCCTCCTGGCGCGCGCCTAGTGCACTCGCAAACCACGCGATACACTCTCAAATCTCACATATGTCACATCTCCCTCAACAAGACTTTTTTTTCATGTTTACCAGAACATGTTTACCAGAACATCTGCTCATTTGTCAGCAGTATTTACATTTGTTTGCTTAACTCACTGAGCTCTGTAGTGTGTGAAGGTGTAGTTCTATCAGACTGCCTTACCTCCCTTGGTCCATAAGTCTGGACTGGTGTTGGCTCTACTCTTAGTGCAGTCTGAGCTGTCACAGTGTTATCTTGAGGAGTATCCTCATCCTTCTGTACCTCTGCTGGTTCTAACTGTGGCACATACAGTAAGTGTCTTCTATTTCTCCTGTAAGTGACCCCCTCAGGAGTGATAACATCATATGACCTGGGTCATAAATTAATAAATTAAGTATAGTAATAGCTATTAACAGTGTCTCAGTAAAATAAAAAGTCCACATATTTCGCTGATCGGACCATAAGAGAAGTAAAATAATCTTATCATATGTGAACAAAAATAAACTTTTTTAAACCCTCAAAATTGGTAGAGTCGTAAAATAGAACAATATAGTGGAGATGCCAAACGTATGGAAACATTAAATCCTGATAATGTTAAATATCTTAAGAGATGGCAGAAGAAGTGTGATTTTGTAGGAAGATTAGATGTAGAAGAAGGTGAAGAGTTGGTAAAGCTATTAGTGAGAAGGAGAAAAGGTAAGTCAAGAAAAGAAGGACTGTTACAGGCCAAGTTGTGCCTCATAGAAGCTAGGGCCAGACAAGCCGGTATTCAGAGAAAGAAAATAGAAGGAGAAGAGAAAGTTACTAAAAGAGAAGAAAATGCAAGTGAACAGAAAGAAGCTCGACAGAACAGCGAAAAAACAGACTAACATATATCCTGTTTTGTTTTTTGCGCGAGACCCTCAAGGTGATGACGAGTACGTGCCATATGGGCTCCGTCCGGATCCTCCGCCTTATCCCGCACCTCGACCTCCTCCTCCTCCTCCTCCTGCACCAGCAACTGCTCCGCCGCCTCCCGTCCACTCAACCCACAACCCCTTTCTGAGGTTTAATGTCACTCCACGAAATGGAGAGAAGGCTCCACAGATCCCTCAATCTCCTCTAAAGACACGAAGCGGTACAGTAAACAGCCACACCACACATGCAAATGAGACACAGAGTTACAGAGGACCAAACCCTAGAACAGGCTTAAAACTCACAGTGAGCGTATTTAGAGCATGGACAGACCAGGATGTTAGAGACACAACAAAAACCATAACTCGCCCTGAAGAGGATGGCGAAGCCTTTACTGAAGAAATGAATCAACTCTTCAAGAGTTTTGGTTTAAATGCTGTAGAAGTAGAAAGAGTGTCAGAATGCAAACAGGGACCTGCAGAGATGGTGCCACTTTTTGTTGAAAGGATGAAAAAGGTGTTCCGTGTAAACAGTGGAATACCTGTAAACAATGCTGATAACAGCCCGTACAGCATGCAGTTAAAAAATGCACTCATGATTGGATTCAGACCAGAAATCATTCAGTTCATAAAGAAACATCTGATTGCTTGGAAAAATGAAGGATTGCAGAGGACCATTGATTATGCAATTCATGCAGAAGAAACAAGAAACAAATGTATTTTTGTGCTATGATAATAACACTGGTGAACTTTTCTTCCGAGATAATCACGGGATGGGCAGAGGACGTGGAGGTGGTGAGAACAGAAGAATGGACAGGGATTTGTGCTACAATTGTGAAAAATTTGGACACTACGCAAGACACTGCAGAGCTCCAAAGAAGAGGGGGAGGAAGGGAGGACGGGGAGCGGGAGGAGGCGAAGGAGCGGAGCCCCGGCAGGACAGGAGAGAAGAAGAAGATCACGCCACATGACTAACTCCAGAAGCAGGACTACTGGAAAGAGCGAATGGTACAATCAAGGCTAAACTTAGGAAAGCCATGGACGAGACAGGAAAAGGATGGGTAACCTGTTTGCCAGCAGTAATGCTGAGTCTTCACATACAACCTAATAATACAGGACTGTCACCTTTTTAAAATTTTGTATGGTAGACCTTATAGAGTACCTTTGGTTAACTTCAAAGGAGATGACACAGAATGAACAGAAACAATTGTAGATTATATGAGCAAAATGTCGAAGAACAAAGAAACTGTGTCTATAGTTCACCCACAGAGCCGGTCCTCGACCAAGAGACACCTGTGAAGCCCGGAGATTGGCAGTACGCATAGCTGAGAGAACAACGTGGATACACCTGACACATTGCAAACGAGCATCGATACCTACAGATAAGTAATAAATAAAACAGCCCCTTACACCTTAGGTAGAAATTGCAGTTACTGTCTTAGTCACCTGTGGATGCTGTTGTATTCCATCTATGAGAGAATTATTACAAAGATTGATTACTACTGCACTAATGAAACAACAATTGTTCTATCAACCTGTCCCCGCAGTTGATAAGTTCGAGAGGCCTGAGATGACTAAAAGACAAGGTGTGGTTAGATTCGGGAATGATAATGAGTATGAAGAGTGTGTCCAGCTCAGCGAGTAGAAGAGTCAATCTACGCGCCCATGAGGAGAAACACCTGCCGAGAATGACACACTTGTTTAGTCTCTGATGTAATGTATGCTTAAGAGAAAGAGAATGATGGCAATTGTATATTCATTTAAAGTTTTTTTTTTCTTTTCCTCGCTTTAGGGACAGCACCCGTAGGCAGGGAAAGGGTCAGATGAGTCGATCAGCCAGTTTATTTTTCTTTATTAGATTCATAAATGTACGTATACATTTGCTGTTATCAGAATTAATATTCCTTACATTTATACTTTTACCTTTTATAAGTAATTAAGCATACTGAGTGATTGTAACCGTTACTAACACAAAGTATTGGCCGCCGGGGCAGCGGGGCCGTGTGGAGAATTTTCCTGTCTAGAAAGTAACAGTATGAAACAATAAGAATGTTAAAGAACTGCCAGACAGGTTTTTCGCTCCCACATCATTCATGATTATTTGAATCAACTACTAACACTGATTAATTTTTATTCTTGTAATCATTATATTTATATTTGTACCCTTTTTTTTAAATAGTACAAACAGGGGGGAAATGTTATAAAAATTAGGATTGTACTGGGCTGCAGGTGTTTTAACTCTTAGAGGGAGTGTATGTGTGTTTTGTCTTTTTGTTTATTTTGTGTATTCCCCTTATCTAGCATGTGTTTGTTAAAGCTGCCTGGGAAAGGAAATTTTAAAAATGTTCAAGGACAAGAGAAACAGACTAAAGGAAGTGTCATTTTGGACAAGAAACATAATGTTCATTACTAAGGGGAAAACCAAAAAAGGAAATCGTTAGTGGGAAGATGTTCGAGACAGCCCATTTTGAATGAATTGCATAAAAACGACCTGACAGAGCTCCACAGGGAGCCTTTTTCTCTGTAACCCTCTTGTGTGTTGCACTGTTAAACGCTCCTTCTTGTACAAGAATATTAAATTCAACTTAAACTTTGATACTTTGAATCCAGTCCTCCTTATTCAAAGGTTCTTCTTAAAAAATTCTCATGACACTGGGTGCCACACCTTTAACTAACCGTGCCTCCACATTCTAACCTTTACCATCATGCATTTTAACTCTGTCTCCTGGATGAAGAGGCTTCAGTGCTCTAGCTCCTTTGTCATAGTGCCTTTTTTGATCACATTTGTTCTTCCTTTTTGCATGGAACACCTTGTTGTTACCCATGTCTGCCTCGGACTCTAGTAACACTGGTAACCTTGTTTTAAGTAACTGTACAAAAGATAATTCCTTTGTGCATGGTTCTTTCATTGTTTATATTGCTGCACATGTGAATTCCCACACTGCTGAGGTCCTTGAATGCACCACATGCGTACCGCTCAGCCCAGAGCAAACGTCAGGTGAACGATGTGCAGTGTGTGCGTCCATTGAGCCGTGAGTTATAATGTTTACTTCTGTGTTACACTTTGTTGATGTTTGGGTTGATCCATAAGTCCATTTTGGTGACTTTTGTATAATGTGACAAACAATTAGCCGCTAACGAGCGACTTGTAGCTAATCGCTAACTAGCGATAGCCTGAGAGTCTTGTGTTGCTGTGTTGCTTATTTCTGTTGATTATACATTGCATACTGTAAGCTAACTGAGCAGCAGCGATGTATGTCACTCTTATGTTGCATCTAAGCCGGTGGATTAATGTTCATTCTGGTTTCATTGATTAATGCTCACTTTAAATTCATAATTAATCTTGAGCTGTATTTCATATGTTATCTGGTTAGAGATATCTAGCTCAGTATATTTCATGCCTAAGTTATACTTTATTTCTAATCAATCTGTATTGTTGTGCTTGTATTGCAGCAACCACACACACACACACACACACACACATACCCACACCTGTTCACACCCAAATGCAGATAAACAGCTTGAACTTTGACGGAGTCTGCCTCTTATTAATGCCATCCACTGAACATGCCAACAGTGTCCTGACCCGACACCCTGAAGTGATTGCTGCCACCTAAGATCCCTATATAGTCAATCAGTCATACAGTAACTATTGAATAACAGCTCTGCTGGGGACTTCCCATGTTTAAGTGGAGTATCTCTGAGTCCAATTCTTTCTTAATCAGCAGTTTCACAATTTTGACACCATTCTCTACTAACCCGTTGGACTGTGGGTATAATGGACTAGATGTAATATGTTCAAATCCATACATCTTAGAAAAGTCTCTGAAAGCCTGACAGTTAAACTGAGGTCCACTGTCTGTCCGTACCGTGCTGGGTATTCCATGGTGTGCGAAGAAAGACTTGATGTGGGTCATCACAGTACTGGCAGTGATGTCCTTCAGTACTGCCATCTCTGGATAGTGAGAATAATAGTCCATTAGTAACACATAGTCCTTGCCATACAGAGTAAAGAGATCTATTCCCACATATGCCCGGGACAGTGTATCTGCCACAAGTAGTTCTTTGCCTGGGCTGAACTCCAGCTTTAGGTTATATTTCTGCATGTTCAGAAATAGTCTCTGGATCCTGGGAGGTGTGTCTGCTAACCCCTTTTTTGCGATGGTGACTAGGGGTTTATGATCGGTCTCTGCCCACACTGTTTTACCATATATAAAAACATGGAACTTCTCACACGCGTATGACAGAGCTAATGCCTCCTTTTCTATCTGGGCATAGTTACATTCTGCTGCAGAAAGAGCTCTGGAGGTGTATGCAACTGGTCTCCATCGGTTGCCATATTCTTGTAGCAAAACTGCCCCTATCCCTGACTTTAGATTTTAGTTCTACGTTTTTCATCATAAAACCTGAGGACAGGGGCTTCTGTGATCAGCAATTTGAGTTCATCAAACTCCTTTTGGTGATTACTGTTCCAACACCATTCAGTGGTTTTACATAGCAAGCTCCTCATCTGAGCAGTGTGCACTGTTAGATTAGGTACAAATTTACCCTCGTAATTTATCATGCCCAGAAAGCGTTGTACACCCTCTTTGTCCGTTGGTGGCAGCATGTTTTTAATGGCTGCCACTCTACTCTGACTTATCTGGACACCCTCTGCTGTCAGCACCTCACCTAAGTAGGTGATTTTAGTCTTTCTGAATTCACATTTATTTGCATTTAGTTTCAACCCATGTGACCGGGCAGCTTCTAAAGCTGGTGCTAGCCTGGCATCATGCTCTTACATAGTAGATCCAGTAATCAAGATGTCATCGATGTAAACCTTTGTGCCTGGCACTCTTTCAAAAATTTGTTGTATGGTTCTGTGAAAGACTTCGGGTGCGGAAGTTAAGCCAAAAGGCAGTCTCTTAAAAGAGTAACGCCCAAACGGAGTGTTGAAAGTGGAGCTCTCCTTGTCTAAACACACTTGCCAAAAACCAGAGGAGGCAACTTGGAGAAATATTTGGCACCTGCTAGGTCTCCAGAAATCTCTCCCCTGGTTGGAAGTTGAAAGTGTTCTCTTTTCACATATCTGATTAGTTCCTTTGGGTCTATACATAGCCTCAGTTTATCTTGTCTCTCTACTATTCATAATGAGTGGTCCCACTCTGTAGGCTCTACAACTCTTTCTATGTTATTTAGCTCTTCAAGTTGCTGAACCTCGGCCTTGAGTTTTTCTCTTAGAGCTAATGGTACTTTGCGAGGTGCATGGATTGTCGGTTTGTAGTTGTCCTCTAGCTGTATCTTATGTACCATCCCGAGTTTTCCTATCCCCTGAAATACATCAGTGTATTCATCCTCTATATTATGCACAATCCCATCTTTGTTAACTTTATGCACTCCCCTCACCAGTCCCAGTAGAATGCTTGCTTTTAGACCTAGCAGGGATGCTTTCTTTCCCTTGACAATGATAAATTCTAGTTCATGTGTTTCATGACCATCTCTCAACATCATTTTACATTTTCCTATATGAGGTATGATTTCCCCATTATATGCCCTCAGCCTCACTTTAGTTACTCTGTATTAATCTGAGGTTTTACCTGTAGATTTGGCAGTTCAGTCTTGGCTATGAGGTTTGCCTGGGCACCAGTGTCCACTTTGTCTGCCCCATTCACATTGTAGGTTTCAGTCCACTCCTCCTTACCTGATGTTGCTCTGTCAATTGATCCCACGAAGAGGTCCTCTGTGTTCTCGTCGTCCAAATCCAAACCTCGGACCAGGTTCACCTTTTTCTCTGTTTCTCTCGGCCTCCGTTGCCTGCATACACGGGCGAAGTGGTTCCTCATCCCGCAGAGCCGACATTCCTTTCCAAATGCCCGACATTGTCGAGGCTGGTGTTTTCCTCCGCAGTTGCCACATGCGCGTGATTGTTGCTCCCTGCCGACATCTCCACTCGTCGCTCGTTTAGCTTGCACGGTGGTCTGGCTGGTCACAACCGTTTCAACTTCAGCCTCACTTGTCGCCGTGCCGCCAACCGTAGATTTCAGATGCTGTTGTGTGACTTCTCTGACCTGGCATATCTGTATGGCCCTTTCCAGCGACAAATCAACTTCTCCCAGTAGTTTCTCTCTGAGTCCTTTATCTCTAACGCCCATCACAATTCTGTCTCTGATTAGAGAGTCTGCCGGCTCTCCAAAGTTGCATGACTGGCACTTCAGTTTCAAGTCAGTAATAAATTCTTCGACTGACTCAAGGCCCACTCACACCGGAGGCGTTACAGCCGCGTTACGGCTGCGCCGCGGTCACCGGAGCAGATCGCTTCCAGTCTAGTCAATGAGAGCACTCACACAGGGCGCGTCTCAGAAGCGTCCCAAAAGCGTCTCCCCGCGCCACGGCGCGAGCCGCTGCTAAACCTCGTAAATTTCAAGAGAGCACTGCGCACCAGACAGGAAGTCCGACACAGAATCAACGTAATAAACTTCTGCCCCCTTTCAAAATAAAACACAATACGCAGTTCATGTAGCTTTTTACAACTTCACACCAACGTTACGTCATGACCGGTGGCACCAGGTGATCAAAGATCGATCAAAGGGTCTCAACATGAACGATGAGAGACTAAGGGCCAATCCCATTTCACCCCTTCGCCTTACCCCTTACCCCTACCCCTCCCTTTTGCGCGTTCCCATGAAGGGGTAGGGCTATCCCAATTCTCCTTAACACGCAGGCGTAGGGGTAGGGGATTGGCTTAGAACCCCTCCAAAGTGAGCGGTTGAGGCAGGCTGACTCCGAATGGAGGGCTACGAAACATTTTCCATAACACAACGCGGCATTGTCAACACAACCGAATTTAATGGCGGCGACATCTCCCGACGGACATAAATGTGAGTATTGTTTTTCGTAAATAACTATTTATAACTGTTGATAAGTTTTACATTGAAGTGTTGTATAAAGTTTGACATTGTCACAATGTGTAGTGGTGAGATTCTCCATAAAACGTAGGTGGGGGAATCGCTAGATTAGCATGTAGCAGCAAGCTACACGCTAATGCAGCAATACATTACATTTCGCTTACTATTATCACAAGTATGACCGTGTATTTCACAGGGTCTCAAGCCCAAACAAGGAGGCTGATAAGGTTCCGCGCCGACAATGAGCCACGGTTCCTTAAATCAAAAGCATCAGCGAAACAACAGTGGCAGTGAGTAATTTTTGAGTTCTAGGTTGCTCGTAATGGTTTGTTTGTTTCATTATTTATCTTTTTAAAGTGTTTACTGCCCTCCTCACACACAGGACGCTGATCAATGAGGTGGAGCTGCATTGTAGTGTTTATGCCCTCCTCATACGTTATTTCTCCATTTACAACACAGGGCACTGATCAGCGAGTTGGAGCTAGAGGGGAAGGTGTCCTCCCAGCAGGTCTCCAAGAAATGGGAGAATTTAAAGAAAAGGTACAAGGTAAGCAGTAATGTCCCACACCAGAGAACATTTCACATATGTACTCATATAGAAAATATGATATAGCATTGATATAAAAATATGACTTGAAACAACATTTTGTGCACAAGAATTGTAAGTACAATAGGCCCAGAGTTGTGTACCAGCACATACAATAATAAATATATGTTGGGAATGAGTATTTGTGTTATTGGCTTAGTTTTGACAATACATTTGTGTATGCACAACACATGCTTCTTTGAATACATAATGAATTTTGCCCTCGACTTCATTCCAGCGTTTGATTTCGGCCCTCTGTCATTTTGAGTTTGATACCCTGTCCTACACAGTGTTTCCCACAGAAAATGTCAAGGTAGCCAGTGTCAGACACATGCAGCCCTACTGACTTGAAAAGGCTGTCTTTCAAGTGAAAGGCTGCCTTAACTAGGAAGAGCTTGGTGAAAAGTAGATGAAAATCATGTGGTCTGAGATCATTCAGTGTGCATTGTATCAACAATGAAATTTTGATGTTTTGCTTACTACAGGAGCTGAAAACTGGCAAGTCCGGGGCAGGGACTGACGCGGGCGAGGTCACTGCCACAAATTGGCAGTACTATGAGGACATGCACGAGGTGTTGGGTGCGAGGCCATGCATGGACCCTCCTCTGTTGGTGGATGCTGGAGCAGAGGAGGAAGACATCCCAACTACTATGGTAAGCATACAGCCATATGTGATTTGTTCATCTTGGACAGATTATTGGTCTTTTAAGATTGATAATGTGTAGCATGATGTGCAAAATGTTAATTTTAATGTATTGTTACTACCATGTCCTGTACACAGCCATTAGTACCTAATTCTGTAGCACCTTTTGTGCAGTGGATGAAATTGTGTTGTGATGTATGTAATGTTGTTCTCAGGACACCGTGGAGCCCACCCCATCCCCGTCATCCTCATCCTCACCCCCACCGCCGAAGAGGAGGAAGTCCGACCCCTTCATGGACTTCCTGGAGAAGGAGAGTATGAAAGAGGAGGAGCGCCACAGGGAGACACAGCACAACACAGAACGGTTTTTATCCTTGTTTGAGCGCTTGTTAGAAAAAATGTAATTTTGTACCACTGTTTTTGTTTTTGTTTTATATATATTACTGTTCAAATTATTATTGTTCAAATGTTTTAAATTCAGTTTTTATATTAATATTGTTGTTTTTTTTAGCTTTGTTTATGTACTGTGACACTTTACTGTTTGATCCCATTTGCACTAATAAAAAAAAAAAGAAAAGGAAAAAGTGTGACTTTGATTCATAGTAGGAACGTGTAACTTTGATTCATATGAACAACATTTGAAACAGATTGATCAATTGAAATTTAATGCACTTGGATGACAACATTTCCAACTGCCATTGAACAGAAATACAGTATAAAATGTTTCAAGGTTCAAACAGTGTCTTTACAATTACACCTGGGCTGCCAATCTGTCCGTGTTGCATTTCCAGAGCTCTCGTTGACTGCTAGGGGCTCCCGGGGAGGTTGGGGATCCAGGAGGTCCTGGGAAACGTCTTCGTCTGGCTCCAGTAGGTCCCCATTGTCCAGGCACACGTTGTGGAGAAAGGCACAGGATGCTATTACCTGAGGAGCAAATGTTGGCTTGACCTCCAGTGCTTTGAAAAGGGTGCACCTCCACCTTGTCTTCATTACCCCAAAAGCTCTCTCAATAATACTACGACCCTTTGCATGACGGTAATTGTATCGTCCCTGTACTGGACCGGTGACTGGCTCCTTGTATGGCGTCATGAGGCAGATAGGTGTGTCTAAACACGGGTAGCCACCATCTCCAAGGAGAATGTACCCTGGCGGAGGGTAGCGTCTCACTTTATACAAACTGCTGTTTTTCATGACCCTTGTGTCATGCACTGACCTGGGGTACCCGACAAAGATATCCAGGAATCTTCCTGTAGAATCACATACTGCCTGCATGTTGATGGAATAAAAACCCTTGTACTTTAGATAGTCAATTCGGTGACGTGCTGGTGGTTTTATCCTAATATGGCTTCCATCTATTGCACCCACAACATTTGTGAAAGCAGGGCTACCGGACAGTTGAGCAAACCCTTGCCCAACTGCAGCCAGCTCTGCAGCCTGGGGGAGGGCAGGTTTCTGCCGCAGGTTTCTGCAGATGTAATTCGCCACTTTGTGAACGACCCGGTGCACCGTGGATTTCGGGACGTTGAATACACGAGCCACCACGATGTAAGACAGCCCATGCGCCAACCAATACACGTAGATGAGAACTTCTAGCTCCCGTCCCCAGCCATGGTCCTGCTCCGTTTGAAGCAGCCTTTGCACAGCATGCATGGCCCTTCTGCTGAGGCGAAAGTCTTGTCTTAGGTCCGCCTCAACATTGAACCAGACCCTTAAAATGGGCATATTGTGGTCAAGACGGCAATACCTCACCGGATTAGCCGCCTGGAAAGAAACAAATGGAAGGATGTAAGCTACATGTTTACAGGAGGAGGCTAGCGTTACACGTTAGCCTATTGTTTACAACTGTGTTTGCCAAACTATGCCAACTCCAATCAATAGTTTAGTAATTGAAACGACTCAAACACCGTATCACATCAATACAATTGAAAGCACTTTCAAAACATACAGCTCTGAAGGCTACCAAAACGGCGCCTGGTCTTAGCATAACATAGCTCAGTCACTTGTTATTTGTAGTCATTTTACATACCGTAGTGTTACCCAGCCGTGCTGCCAACCGGAGAAGACGTCTTCGTCTCATGGCATTCCCCCGATTCTCAGACATATTTTGAAACAGCTGGTATGTCATTATTAACGCCAGAGTCACAACAGCAGGCATATTTGCTTCTGGTTTGCTTCTGGTTTGTTATTTTGCTTCAATGTTTGCTTCTGGTAATTGTCGCCTTTTGGTTACGTCATAAGTAGCGGCGCGAACTGCTGACGTATGCGAGTGTTGGAGGGGTGTCCCATTTCGTAGGGATTGCTTTTCAGCCCTACCCCTCGCCCCTCCCATTGACGGGGCAAGGGGTAGGCGTAGGGGTAGAAAATAGAAATGGGATTGGCCCTAATTGTTGAAGTGGAACAACACATGATAATTTATAACACAACAGATGCTTTTTATAATCTCCTCCACGTCGGAGAAGCAAAGTCAGCTGTTTGTTGTTGTTGTTTTCTTTATACACAGTTTATCGCGGGGTCTCTCGTACGTCCAGGATTCTCGCGTGATCTCGTGTGAATACGGCCGGCTCACTCCGCTGCCGTTATGCGACTGACACGCGCCCGGTGTGAGTTGACGCCTGGCTAAGGACGCAGCTAAAACGCGGCGCAGCCGACACGCTGCTGTAACGCCTCCTGTGTGAGTCCTGTGTCAGATGGAAGCTGGAAGCTGTTGTAGACGTCTATGGCTTCGGGTCCTGCGACAATCAGAAGGAGCGCAATTTTTTGCGTGTTGTCCTTCTCCATCGCCCCTATCGCAGTTAGGTAGAGCGTGAGTGTTGTTTAAACCATCTCCACTGGTATTTAATGTTACCGGTTAGTTTCAGCTCGGCGGGAGGTTTTAGCTGCTCCATCCTCCGTCAAGGCTCACACGGTCGCTGCACTGCTCTGTCGTGGCGATCTCTGCTCACTCGGCCCACTCTTCACAGGTGTCGAGTCAAGGCCAGGTCCAGGTACCATGTGTTATTTGCGTGTGACAGGATGAGACAACTTCCAGTTCTTTCTTAAACATTTTCTTTATTCAGCTTCCAAGTTTAGAACAGCTCATGAACTCGCGCTGCCGGTACCCCTGCTGGCGCGCTAGTGTACTCGCAAAATCACGCGATATACTCTCAAATCTCACATATGTCACAATGTGGAGGAAAAAAAGGCAAGACGAAGATACAGGAAAACTCTGGAAACACAGTAGACGTGGTCAATAGGGCTGGGGTGCACGAAGGACAAAAACAGTCTGGCACAGGACAAAGGGAGACACAGAACTTGTATAGACACACATGGGTCATGGGGAACAGGTGGAGACAATCAGGGATCATGGCAACAGGTGACACACAAGGGAAGGGCAAGTGACCTGAAATGAGGGCAGGTAGATTTCAAAATAAAACACCAACGTCACTCTGTTGTGACACTCATGAGCATAACCTCAGACACTGAATTAAAATACCATCTAGAACTGTTTAACAGAACAGTCTAGCTTGAAAACAAGTCTTTTGCTTGTGAACAATAACAGTGGACATGGAGAAAGAAAAAGCGAGTCCTTAATGATTAATGAGTGCCTGTAAAAAAAATTAAATTAGCAACACGTCTCTGGTAAAATATAAAAATATGAAAGACTAATGGAGGGAGAAAAAGAAACATAAAAATGAGGGGAGAGAAATGGGCCAGAGCAATAAACTGTTCAAGGGAGAGAGAAAATGGTTAAAGACAGGACGAAAAGTGCAAAGAAGAGAAAAGCAAGAGACAGAAAGGAGAGAGGGTAGTTAGTTTAGGGAGTGTTACTTCCATAAATCAAATCAGTAGAAGAGCATGTTGTTGGAATGTTCTGGGAGGAATGGAGTCAAGCAGAAACTAAAGACAAATTGTGTGCTTGCAAAATTGAGTTTTAAGTGTTTTTTTTTTCTTCTTCAGTTTCACTGATTGAGAAAGACCTACACTACTACAATGGAGTACATAATAAAATGTGTTTGATGTTTTTAATGTTGACCCTGGCAGGAACACACTGACACACCTTACTTCTCCACCTGGTGAGAGACTGGCGATTGTAGGTCCTAACTCACTCCCTTTGGAAAATCCTCCTGTTCCTTCCCGTTTGTGGTTGCACAGTCAGCTCTATAAAAGCACAAGTTAACACAAGTTAGTTATATTTTCACAAAATTGGCGATTAACTTTAATAACGTAACATTCTCTAAGATGCAAATGACACGTACATTTTACAATAAAAAAACTTTATGTAAGTCAGCAACACCTACGGCTAATTGAGCTCAAGCTAGCAACAGAGCTGCTTTCACTTAGCCAGGCAACCTGAACTAATGAAACAGACCCAATAAAACAGCTGAAATGTCAACAGTCCAATAATCATGCAGACAAAACAACACTGGACACTACCAATTTTGGGAGATAAGCATAACTTTACTTTACCTGCTCTGTTGAACTCCACATGGACTTCTCTAATGATATGACAGAGCTGTGCTCTCCAAAGTCAAGTTCAGGAATAGCCAGTTAGTATTTTGTCACTCAAAAATGAGAAGTTTGAGGAGTTTGATCAGTAAAGAAGTGCTATCATCAAAAGCACCACCGTAAATTTACAGCAATTCATTACAAATACTGTTTTATGCTGTTAAATTACATTACATTACATTACATTAGTTAAATGACTGATTCAACTGTGAAATTACATGTGAGGGATAAATATTTAACAGTATTTTACAATTATTATATGTAGTGGATGACATGCAGGACCACAGCAGCAGCCACGAGCCATGAGAAACCTGCTGGACGAGGAGACAGCACAGAAACTCCGGGAGGAAGTTTAGTTAGTAACATGCATTAATGGACATGAATGTTTATATAGAGGTGGTGGTATGGAGAGAGAGAGAGAGAGAGAGAGAGAGAAAGGAGAGAGAGAGAGAGAGAGAGAGAAACAGAGGGGGAGTCTATCTATGGCAGCATAACTAAGGAGAGACCAGCCCTAACTACAAGCTCTATCAAAAAGGAAAGTCTTAAGTCTACTCTTAAAAGTGTTGACCGTGTCTGCCTCCCGAACCCAGAATGGTAGTTTGTTCCACAGAAGAGGAGCCTGATAGCTGCCTCTAGTGTTCTAGAGGGGTAGTAAGGTACTATGAGCTGTTTTAGATATGATGGTGTCTGACCATGAAGAACTTTGTAAGTAAGTAAAAGAATTTTAAATTCTATTTTAGATTTAACAGGTAGCCAATGCAAGGAAGCTAAAATGGGAGAGATGTGATCTTCGATCTGGTTCCTGTCAGAACACGTGCAGCAGCATTCTGATTAAGTGCAAAGTCCTAAGAGACCTATTAGAGCAGCCTGATAACAAAGAGTTACAATTGTCCAGCCTTGAAGTAACAATGCGTAGGACTAGTTTTTTTCTGCATCTGCTAGAGATACAATGCATCTAATTTTGGTATGTTAAGTGGAAGAATGCAGTCCTTGAGGAGGTCATTTGTAACTTTGACTAATACGGTCTCTATGCTATGATGCACTCTAAATCCTGACTAAAAATCCTCAAATAAAAAAGATGGAAAAAGTCACACAGCTGATTGGCTACAGTTTTTTCAAGTATCTTAGAGAGAAAGGGAAGGTTTGATATCGGTCTGTAGTTGGCTAAGACCTCTGGGTCTAGAGTGGGCTTTTTAAGAAGAGG
>NW_020857824.1:0-677 GCF_000972845.2 Larimichthys crocea
CAGCAAAGTGCACCAAAAAACAGACTCAAAGGCAAAAAGGGAAAACGAAAGAGCAGAGCTCTTTGGCTTAGACAAAACGAGGCCAAGGACAAGCTACAAACGCTAAGGAATTACATTAGTTACCCAAATGTCTCATTCAACAACTTGTCTGAGCTGCTGGAAAAATGCAACCTCACCTATGAGGAATACAAGAAACATGTCACCAATCTAACAATGAGCAATGTCATTGTGCTGAAACGTCATCCAAAGGAGTGCTGGGTGAATGGATATAATCCAGATCTGCTGAGAGCATGGAACGCAAACATGGACATCCAATTTGTGCTTGACGAGTACAGCTGCCTTATGTACATGATGTCATATGTGTCCAAGCCGGAACATGAGATGACTGAGTTCCTTAACGATGTCATTCGTGATGTGAAGAAAACAAACGTCAACGAGAAAGATGAAATGAAGCAGATAATGCAGGCATACGCTAAACACAGAGAGGTCAGCGCTCAAGAGGCTGTGGCACAGACATGCAGCTTGCCACTCAAAAAGTGCTCGCGAAATGTGCTGTTCATTCCGACTGACGACAATGCAGTGAAGATGAGTCTCCCTATGAGCAGATTAAAAGACATTTCACCAGATTCAGACCAAGTGTGGATGTCAGGCGTAGTAGAGAAATACGCAGATAGACC
>NW_020857825.1:0-671 GCF_000972845.2 Larimichthys crocea
TTCTTATCCTGCAGTTATCTAACTGTCCTGTCCACAGAACTATTTAGCTCATGTTAGGTGTGCTTATGTGTGTGTTGAGGAACTGACTAGAGAGAAAGTGGCACTAAAATCTAATGTGAGTTCAGACTTTTTAGACCATTCTGCGCATGTTTACCTCATAACTGACAAGATTATAAGTGTCAGATTATTGATTATTAACTGTGTGTTAGTGTTCTGCGAGAAGTCATTCCAGGTTTATTTTTGTCTGCGAAGCTAGAGTAGAGAAACCTGAAGGACAGGTCCTTCATGTGAGCAGCTCGTCTGACCTGTTTTGGACTCTAACTGACACTGTAACCAGAGGACACCTTTCATTGTGGTGCCATTTACTCCTAAACCCCTAAAAAAAATCTATTACATGTAAGTTGGCCTTCAGAGTTTCCAAATTTTATTTATTTATTTTTAATACTTTCCAAAGGTATCAATAAGTCCTCCTGATACAACTCTAAATTATTGTGACCTAGACCCAGATAAGCAACATAAAATGGATGGATGGATGAACCAATTAAAAAGCTGTGCTTCGTAGCTAGCAGTATTTACAGCTACACGTTCTAACGGTGTAAAAAAAAAAGGAAACAAACACACACAAAAAGGATTGAAAAGCCTCCTGTGTGTGTATAATCTGTTGTCAACAA
>NW_020857826.1:0-637 GCF_000972845.2 Larimichthys crocea
CCAATCACTGCGATTTTTCCGCAATTTCCGCGCAGTCTGCCCGGGGGATTCAACTCAGCGGGTCAGGGACGGCCGCACGTGTCGGAAGATCCCCTCGTGGGACTTCTCCCCGGCGCTGGCTGGTGTCCACCGGGCGCATTTTCTCCGCGGCGGCTCTGGGTCGGCATGGAATGACTCGGAGGCGAAGGTGGCTCACGTCTCCGTCCGCGAGCTTTAAAGCGCCCACCCCTCTTCGGGACAGTCAATTTAGGTCCGATTAGTCGACTAATCGAAAAAATAATCGGTGACTATCAAAATAATCGTTTGTGGCAGCCCTAACAACCGGTTTTGAAAGAGACAGCTTTGAAGGCTTTTCCATGTCGTTAGGTTTTCTAAATTTGATCGTTGCCTGCCTTCTGTCTTCATTTGGGTCCTACTGTACCTTTACTATGAGAAAGGGATTTTATTTTTACTCAAACCACTTTATTTAGATGGAAACCAATGTATGTGGGTATTTGGTGGTATTGTCTATTGATTCAGGTGCAAATCTTGAATTCTACATATTGTAGCTACTGTTACATGTGGCCAGGAGGTAGGACTGTGTGTGTGGGTGTGTTTTGTTGTTTCTCCCCACCTCTCTCTCTCTCAGACCTCAGGT
>NW_020857827.1:0-747 GCF_000972845.2 Larimichthys crocea
GACAGTCTGCGGGGATGTCACGGAGGAAGGATGACACCCAGAATAACAAACTTATAAAAAGACGGACGTCCTTCACCAGCTAATGATTGTAGACGAGCTGGATTTTTGCTGATGTCAGCTATCAGATTAAGAAAATGATGCATCATCTGAGAACCATGAATGTACAAAATGTTGAGATATTTGATAGAATAAGTGAAACTTTGTCTTGTGGGTGGCGCCATAGCAAAGGTCAAAGGAACGTCTGGATCATCAGAACTTCAACATAAAAGACTGTTGATAGAATCCGATCAAACAGTGACAGATCTCACAGACACTGAGCTGAGCGATGAGTCATGAAAACGTCCTCGCCGTGTGAACACCATCAGAATATTAAAGCAGCTTTTACACTCGACAGCTGTCCCGTTAAATGAACCCGACACACTCGTACACTGTTTCATAATGTGGTCAGCAGCTCGCGTCGCGTTAAAACTGTTCCTGACACGGATCCGAGGAAAGTGAAGAACGAACGGAAGCCCTCAGCGGTCATCACGTAACCACATGAAATGTATGAATGCATTCATTCATTTCACATCCTTAGTTTTCTAAACATTGTATCATTATCTTGAGAGATATCAGATTAATTCAATTACCTCGGGAAAACAAAGTTTCGCCCTGAGTCCGGATAAATATCTGAATAAATCTACACTGTAAAAACAAAATCATACAGTTATGGAAAATAAATTTTTATTGTTTACTTTTCGCTTGTAT
>NW_020857828.1:0-635 GCF_000972845.2 Larimichthys crocea
GTTCTGACTGTTTGTAAAGTTTGAATGATCAAAATGTTTTCTCATAATGAATCAGCTCAGCTGCTTTGACAAATTATTTAGTCAAGTTTCAATCATCTTCGTACATTTTGATAATCTAATGTTTAATTGAGGCTTTATATCAGTAACTGGATAAAAAAATCAGTTGTATAGATGAGGGTGGGAGGCTGAGGCAGCTGTTTCCTGAAGTGTGCCAAATCCCTTTGGAGAATCGTCTGCTGCTGGTGTGGTTGAAGATGCTAATCATGTTAAACTCTGATCTCCAGAGTTTTCCCACACTCTGTCCATTGACAGACATGAAGGCATGTGCCTCAATCCAAATATACATTTGAGCACTCTCATTTTAACACATGGAGGTCTTTTTACAGTTCACAGCTCATCCAGAATCAATTTAAAAATGATAAAATCACCATTTTGATTGATGCAGGATTCTTTCCATAATGAATAGATGATGTTTTCTGGGTAAGTAAATCAGACTATTAAGTCATAAAAACAGTGAACATACATAGTCAGAATGTAACACATGTTAACCGTTGTTTTTTTTGTTTTCTTTTTTAAATATTCACTTAATAAACATCTAGCTATTTATATTCACATGTCAAATATATTTTGATAAA
>NW_020857829.1:0-4381 GCF_000972845.2 Larimichthys crocea
TGGAGTTTCTGGGGCACAGGGTTGGGGAAGGGGGCATTAGCACATTGGAGGAGAAGGTGCAGGCAGTGAGAGACTGGCCAGCCCCCACCAACCTGCGTGAGCTGAAAAGCTTCATCGGACTGGCATCTTACTACAGGCGGTTTGTGCATGGCTTCTCTTGTATAGCTGCGCCCCTGTTCCGCCTGCAGCAGAAAGACAGCGATTTCTCTTGGACCCCTGAGTGCGAGCAGGCCTTTAGCTCTTTGAAGAAGGCCTTGACGGAGTCTCCGGTCCTCACCCCCCCAGACCCTAACCTGCCATTCGTCCTGGACACAGACGCCAGCGATGTGGGGATGGGGGCGGTGCTGAGTCAGGTGGGAGTGGAGGGGGAGAAAGTGGTGGCGTACTTCAGTAAGACTTTCAACAAGGCCGAACGGCGCTACTGTGTGACACGGAGAGAACTGCTGGCTATCGTGAGGGCAATAAGCCACTTCAAGTACTATCTGTGTGGCCTGCCTTTCACTGTCCGAACTGACCACTCTGCCCTCCAATGGTTAATGTCCTTCAAAGAGCCAGAAGGGCAGATTGCACGCTGGCTGGAAGAGCTGGCACCGTACGTGTTTCAAGTGGAGTACAGGGCTGGAACCCGCCATGCTAATGCTGATGCTATGTCTCGGCGTCCCTGTCCTCTTGACGGCTGCAGATACTGTGAAAAAAGAGAGGTCCGGGAGAAAGAGCTCCGCATGGAGGAACAAGGCTCCATGCGGGATGGAGAAAGGCCTGTCTGCAGAGAGATGCAGGTTGTTGACTCACCTGAATGGAGAGCGCAGCAGGAGCAGGATGCTGATCTGCACCCCGTGCTGCAGTGGGTGGAGTCAGGACAACAGCCACAGTGGAATGAGGTTGCTGGATGCTCTCTTGCCACTAAAGGACTGTTTACAAAGTTTGGGGCTCTACGGGTGAAGGAGGGGGTGCTCCAGAGAGCCTGGAAGGAGCCAGCTACAGGGGAGGTGGCAGGTGGTGGTCCCCAGAGCACTGAGAGAGACGGTGCTGAAAGCCTCTCATGGTACTGCTGGGGCGGGGCACTTTGGAGTCTCAAAAACCCTTCGTCGCGTCCGGCAGGGTTTCTACTGGGGTCAGATGAGGAGAGATGTTGAGGACTTTTGTCGCCGCTGTGACCTCTGCACGGCACACAAGGGTCCCCTGGACCAGTCTTGCGCCCCGCTACAGCAGCTGGCAATGGGGGCCCCGATGGAGAGGGTGGCGGTGGACATAATGGGCCCGTTTCTCCGCACAGACAGGGGCAACCGTTATGTTTTAGCTGCCATGGACTACTTTACAAAATGGCCGGAGGCGTATGCCATACCAGACCAGGAGGCACAGACGGTCGCAGACGCTCTGGTGGAGGGCATGTTTGCCAGGTTTGGTGCAGCTGAGGTCATTCACAGCGACCAAGGCAGGAACTTCGAGTCAGGTGTGTTTTCTGCTATGTGTGAGCGCATGGGCATGCAAAAGACTCGGACTACTCCTTTACATCCTCAGAGTGATGGGCTGGTTGAGCGGTTCAACAGAACCCTGGCAAAACAGCTTGCCATCCTCACTGCAGAACATCAACGTGATTGGGACCAGCACCTCCCTCTCGTGTTATTGGCGTACAGATCAGCTGTGCAGGATTCCACCTCATGCACACCTGCCCTGCTCATGTTGGGGCGAGAGCTGCGGACGCCAGCAGAAATGGCGTTTGGGAGACCCCCAGATGCACCAGCGGTGCCACCAGGACCAGAATACGCCAGAAGGCTCCAGGACCGAATGGAGTCCGCTCATGCCTTCGCACGGGATCAGCTGCAGAAAGCAGGCATGAGACAAAAAAGAAACTATGACATGAGGGCCAGGGGGAGAGACTTTGAGGTTGGAGACTTGGTGTGGGTGTATAGCCCAAAGAGGAAGAAGGGCCGATGTCCCAAGTTAGACAGCCACTGGGTGGGGCCTTGTGAGGTTTTGGGGAAGCTGGGTGAGGTGGTCTACAGGGTCCAGCTGCCACCAAGGGGGAGACGGGTGGCCCTCCACGCGACAGGTGGCCCCTACAGAGGGGATGCACGCCCCCCATCAGCACCCTGGGCCCTCCACCCCCCTCCGAAGAACAGGCCAGCCACGCCCCAGATTCAATGACTGTCTCTCAGGCCCACAACTCCCCACCCTTCTTCACATCCCTTAACTCACCCCCCGTCACCTGCAGGTTGTTCCAGGACTGCAGGTGCAGCCGCCTGTGTTCACACCAGGCGTCCTCGGAGACGGAGGCAGGGCCCCGGGCCACCTCAGGGACTTTTTATGTGACCCTCGGGGCGCGGGTCTTTGTAAGGGGGGGGGGCAGTTTAGCACCCTGCAGTTATGGTTTTATGTTGCAATGTGAGTTCGGTGGTTCCCATGGGTCCGTGAATGCACCTGTATGAGAGCAAGGGGGCGGCGGGGACAGGTGAGAGGGTGTGTGCGTGTGTGTGAGCGTGCGTTGAGAGAGGACGGGCACGAGTGAGGCTGAAGAGTGGGACATGTTGGCGTTTTGGCGTGGTTATGGCCTACACTAACGAGTTCTGCAATAAGACTGTTTGGCAATAAAAGCCGGTTTGCACACATACGCCTTCTTTTTCCTTGACGCCGTCCCGGGGCTGGACGTTACACTATTATATATTACATACCCCACACACACACACACACACACACACACACACACACACGTGTGTGCTCTTTATTCCGAAAAAACCCTCATGTCAATTACATTCAGGAATGTGGTTATATCGACACAGGACTTAAATGGTATATATTAAATATTTCAATATTTATCAATCACGTAACAGTGTTTACACACATTATAGCTGTAAACACTCAGCTTTCGAAAATACATAGCTGGTTTGTGCTTACATAAGGAGTATAAACATTTATCCTTCATCCACTTTAAACGTTACATTACGTTGTTTTTTTGGTGCCTGTTGTTTCCCAGCTATATTAGTGTGTGTGTGAATTTGGTTGTATAAGAGACCTTAACTTAAAGCACCTTTGTCGAAAGGCGATTTATGACGTTCAGTCCATTTACTGTTATAGTTACTGCGCAGATTGCCCGAACCAATATCAATCAATCGCGGCGCCGTTTACGTATCGCGACCATGACCAACCCGCTCAATGCGGCAGTCTATGTATATATGTCTATGGCCAGCACCCACCACACCACTGAGCCTTTTATTGATATATTCTCAATCACCACACTGCCACCTCTTGGACAAGAGTGGTAGAACAGGAATTCCTGGTCTTGCGCGCCAAATCGTTTCCTCAAATCCATCCGAGTGAATCGTGCCAAAAATCACGTGCGAAGGATGACGCAAACTGAGCGAGAATAGGAAACATGCGGCCATGCAAATCATGTTGTGCAGCTTTGCAGATCTGGGAAGTTACAAGTGCAAATTCGCAAGGATGCGCTTCACAAGTGTGGAAATATGCTTGCAGTTTGCTTTTTGCAGCTGTGTGATCTGAAGTTACACTTACAAACTCTGAGATGCCCGTTCACAAGTTGCGAGATGCGCATTCACAAGTTGCGAATTCCGGGTTTACAAGTGCAAATCATAGTCTGCTCTTCTTCAGATATTGGGCACTAATCTACTTTCATATAATTCAATTACATGTTTTGCATTGAGCCTGCCGATGACGTCCTACTTGTGCTGCTACTATATTCGACGAATATTCTGCTGCTCTCATGAATGTAACTGTGAATTAAAAACATCTCTCTATTTACACAATGTTGTCCAGTACACACCACCTAACTATGACCCTCTCAGAGTTTTAATGCTCAAACGTGGACTCATTTCCGTACTTAATTATTATATTTGTGCGTCTAGGCTTCTTGGACACTTTAGGAAAATGGTATTTTCATGGCCACAGCAGCCCTTTTGTGAACCATTCAGAACTTACACTTTAGCAGCCATTTTGTGGCAAAGGTGTTAAACTGCTACAGATTAAGGTTCTAAATTTAAGTTCTAAATGTTTCACAAAATGGCCTGCTGTTTTGAAGTATGGCTTTCTGTAGTATGTATGTATCTATGAAAAACCATAGAAAGACATGTCCAACTTCTGGTTTCAACCTCCGCTCATGTGGTGTTTACACTGAAGGGATCCAATAAACTGAACACTGCACAAACCCAATTTTTTTTAGCAACTAACGCAGAAGTTTGTATCAATGAGTGATCTGATGAATTTGGATAGATTCTTACCTGTGAATATTTTTTCTGATCACTTAGGAAGAATCTCTGACTGTATTCTGTTTTTTGTTTTTTTTTTTTTCCATTTTGAACAATCTTTAACCTCATTCATGTTTTCCTTTCTTGTTCTTAAGTCTTTGTTTCCACTGCAGACTTTT
>NW_020857830.1:0-2719 GCF_000972845.2 Larimichthys crocea
AAATATATATTACCTATCAGTATGGCTTGGTTGTATTTCTCCAGCGCTGCTTCCATCTTCCTCTCCGCGTACAGCCCGTTGCCCTCCCGCCTCAGCTGGCCAGCCTGGTGCGGTATCGGGAACCACTTGGCCAGCAGGTTGCTGAGCACCACGTTGACTCTGTAACTCTGCACGTCGGCCACCCTGGAGCTGTCCCTGCACTCCTTACACATTACCGGCCGCTCCTTCTCCTTCACCTCCCTCTCCAGACACTTCTTGCAGAAGCAGTGTCCGCACGGCAGGGTCACGGGCTCGAACAGAAAGCTCAGGCATATCCGGCAGGAGAAGCCTTCGTACCCGCAACCTGTTGTGGCACAGGACGCGGGGACGCATCCAGCTGCCACGGCCTCCCGTGACTCCGCTCCTCTCCTCTCCCCGTCCTGCCTGCTGATACTGTCCGACAGGTACTCTACGAGGTTGATCAGATGACCTGGTCTCAGTCTTCCGATCTCAGAGGCTTGTCGGTACACATCGAAAGCTTCGGTGAATTTACCCCCGAAGGCGAGCGCGTCTGCCCGCTTCACCATCAGCTCCTGCCGGCTCCCTGGATCTCCGAGTCCCGCTAGCTGGCACTCGTAGATATCCGCTGCCAGGTCGAAGTTTTTAGACTGAAACGCCTCCACTGCAAGCTGCAACATACTCTCACTCTCTGTGGCCATAGCCCCACAGGTTGAATGAAGTCTATGCCCTCACCTATGTGGTGCATATGCGGTCACTGCCATTCCTGCATGCGCGCACTGCTGGGAAGCTCTGACTACACTGCATGTCCATCCTCCAGTCCAGGAAGTACCTATAATATTCTCAATGGAGCAGTGGAGGGGAGAGAGAGAGGAAAAAAAAAAAAACGGTTATATAAAAGTTGTGTCATGTGATGCCAGCCAGCTGTTCTCATTGGACGAGTAGAAAAACTGTTACAAAACAATCTGCCATGTAACAGTTTCAGTGTCGGGGGCCATGGAGGCAGGAGGGTGTTTGACCTGCCTCCAGGATCCTAGTAAACAGTGGTGGGTCAGTGTGTGTGTGTGTGTGTGGAGGCATTTCCCCCACAAGATCATAGATTTTTTTTTTAATTGCTGTCACATTTCAAAAAGTTAGGAGTCTCTAGTGGAGTATAGTCCCCCTATTTTAGTCCCCCTGATAAAAATACACACCAGCACCACCCGAATAAGAAGTGCTCAGACAGTTTAAGGGTGTATTTTAGGGTGTGATAGTGTTTTTATCAGGCACACCAACTGGGGTGGAGGGGGGGGCGGTGAATTTTCTATCACCTCCATTGGGAAGTGAGGTGCCTGCAGAGCAAATGGTTCAATTCAATTTAAATAGGTGTTGTTAGTCCCAAACTGATCTAGGGCAGCTGTTCAAAACTGTTTTTTGATGATCAACCCAAGGGTGCGGGCTTCTAGAGGCTTGTCCTTTCTGTTTCTATTTTTGTAACTGGTTCAAGGAAAACAGCCGATATATAACCAGTTATGAAAAGCGAGTGTTACCTGTTATGTGACAACTGAAGCAATTATGCATCACAAAGATACTTTACATACGGTGTTTGTCAGCAAATATTTCCTGGCATATGTTTGTCCCATGATGCAGCACTCTGTTGGAGAAATGTGGCAATCCTTTTGCTCACGGGCAATGACAAATCATTGGATGTAATACTACTCTCTGACAAACTGGCTGCGGGCACAGAATTACAACACAACTTACTGTAAATACTTGGAAGTAAACCAGCATCTAGTCACGTAATCACACCACCTTGTTACCTGCCTCCACCTGCTCGACTGTTGTTAGAAAGGCAGGTGCAGTGCAGGTAAATCTGCTCAGTTCTTATATAAACTGTACATCTGAAGAGGCGGCCGTGGGTGTCAGATGATCAGATGTCAACTTAACAAACTGTGACAGTGACGCAGAGCGCAGCTTGTTTGATAACTGCGACAGAGGCAAGGTTCGCTCACCAGAGGTTTAGTCGCGGTTACATAAAAGTGTTTGCATGATGTCAATAAGTGAGACTGTGTGACATTTTACTAAACATACCATGGGTTGATGTCCAAATAAGTGCCACCTACAATGTTAGTACTACTAATCATAATATACAAACAAACCCAGTGTTTTAAAAACTTTAAATTACTGCTTGTGATACACTTGCATAATATACTGTATCCAATACATATTATCTTGTTTACATTCACAGGACTATGCTATTAAAGGATGAATAGTGCATTCTTAGTCCTGCAATTGAAAAGTTGCATTCATAAGCAATAAAAAGCCTCTTTTCTCAACAGTCAGTCTTACTTGGTTCGGTATGACCATTAGCTAATGTCAGTGAACTTTAAATAGATATTTCTAAGTTAGTTAGTTATCTTGGTGCTGAATTTCATACCACTAACCATCAAATTTTACTACAGAGAGCTGAACATCTAATTAAAGGAACCACACCAAACTGGGTTAAGACCTATTTATAAGATCAATGTCAGTTTGTTCATGTTAATGATGAAAGTTAGCCACGGAGTTCCACAAGGTTCTGTACTCAGACCACTTCTATTGAGTTGATATATGCTTCCTTTAGGCAAGGTTATTAGGAATCTCTCCATTAATGTTCACTGTTATGCTGATGACATCCAATAATATTACCTTTAGTCATATCTCTATTAAAATTTATAGTTATAGTTATTATTATTTTATTGCT
>NW_020857831.1:0-612 GCF_000972845.2 Larimichthys crocea
AGACATCAGTGCAATCTGAACAACAGGGGATCACATGTCTTTATGTTAAAGTACAAGACAAAATGTGTGAGACTTTACCTGCTATTTTAATTTAGTGGAGATGTAAAAACTATAGTGGGTCTTACCATAGACTTATAAGAGGGCAAGTGCCAGCAGATCTGCAGAGCTCGCTCATATATGGGTGTGTCAAACAACACCTGTGAAGGAAAGAAGATCATGTTGCTCTTTGGTTTGTTATTCAGAGGTTTAACTCCATCAGAACAAGTTTACAGTCTAAGTCCAGTTAAAAACACTCTCACTTACCCGTATGGGTCTGTAGATGGTCATCCTTCCTTCAACAAAGGACATTTTGTTGCTGTATGTCAAAATGGCCGTGTGGGAAGGAGGTTCATCAGAGGCAGTCAGAGGACACGATGGAGTAGAAACCACAGCCAAGTCTGGTTCTGGACTGGCAGTGTGGGCAGGACGTTCATCAGTGGTGGTCAGAGGACATGGTGCAGTAGAAACCACAGCCGAGTCTGGTTCTGGACTGGCAGTGTGGGCAGGAGGTTCATCAGTGGTGGTCAGAGGACACAATGGAGTAGAAATCACAGCCGAGTCTGGTTCTGGACT
>NW_020857832.1:0-514 GCF_000972845.2 Larimichthys crocea
TTACAATACTCTTTTTATATATCATCAGCCACTTTTATCCTCAGTACTTGTCTGTTTTTGAAGGTTGATTGTTTTTCGTGTTTATTGTGTAGGTTATAGATATTTCTCTGTGTATTATGTTTTTGTTTGTTTTTTTGCACTTTCTACTTTTTTCTAATTCTGTAGTGTATGCTACACTTTCCTCTGCTGCTGTAACAAATAAATTTCCCTGTGGTGGGATGAATAAAGTATATCTAATCTAATCTAATTTTATATTTTTATTCTTATGTTGTCTATCGTCACTGTGTGTAATGCTGCTGCTGCACTGTAATTTCCCAGCTTGGGATGAATAAAGTCTATCTATCTATCTATGGTCACTTTACATTACAATACTCTTTTTATAAATCGTGCCACGTTTGTCCTCAGTAGGTGGTGGTGGGATGAATATCTAATCTAATCTAATGCACAAAGAGAGAAAGACAAAGATTTCTTATCATATTATCAGAGTCTAGACCTGCTGTATATGTAAAGTATC
>NW_020857833.1:0-528 GCF_000972845.2 Larimichthys crocea
TAGTGTCAGTGAATTCAGAAAATGGG
This sequence comes from Larimichthys crocea, assembly GCF_000972845.2. Taxonomy (NCBI): domain Eukaryota; kingdom Metazoa; phylum Chordata; class Actinopteri; family Sciaenidae; genus Larimichthys; species Larimichthys crocea. Next base: position 27 of record NW_020857833.1, read on the forward strand.
CTGATTCATGCAGTGAGGTCGTTTGATTATGAGCAAATTAAGTGGTTTGAATTTAACGTAACTGCACGTGATGCTGGATCCCCTCCTCTAAATTCGGTGGCTACAGTTAAAATAATAGTTCAGGACCAGAACGACAACCCTCCTCAGGTTCTGTACCCAGTCCAGACTGGTGGCTCTCTGGTGGATGAAATGGTGCCTCGTTCAGCAGATGTGGGCTATCTGGTCACTAAAGTGGTGGCTGTTGATGTGGACTCTGGACAGAATGCCTGGCTCTCCTATAAACTGCAGAAAGCCACAGACAGGGCGCTGTTTGAAGTGGGCTTACAGAATGGAGAAATAAGAACTATCCGCCAAGTCACTGATAAAGATGCTGTGAAACAAAGACTGAATGTTATAGTGGAGGACAACGGGCAGCCCTCTCGTTCAGCTACAGTCATTGTGAACGTGGCGGTGGCGGACAGCTTCCCTGAAGTGCTTTCGGAGTTCACTGACTTTACACACG
>NW_020857834.1:0-505 GCF_000972845.2 Larimichthys crocea
TTTGGAGGTCCCATGTGGTTTCAGTAACATGGCCCCCACATGTGAAGCCCATGTGGGCTGGCTGTATGAGCCCCATAAAGGATGTAAGTGGGCTAAGTGGTCATGGGCATAAACAGGGCAAATTTTAAGGGCCCCATATTTTTTCAGAAACGTGGGCCCCACATATGAAGCCCACATAGGCTGGCTAAATGGGCCCCATAAAGTATAGATGTGGGCTAAGTGAGTCTGGGCTGGAACTGGGTAACATAGATATGGGCCCTATGTGGAATATAAGTGGGCTAAGTGGGCGTGGTATGGAACTGGGGAAGACTATGTGGGACCCATTTGGTTTTAGTTACATGGGTGCTACATAGGGAACCCATGTGGGCTGACTACATTGGTACTATAGGGAATATAAGTGGGTTAAGTGGGCGTGGTATGGAACTGGGGAAGACTGTGTGGGACCAATTTGGTTTTAGTTACATGGGTGCCACATGGGGCGCCCACATAGGCTGGCTAAATGGGC
>NW_020857835.1:0-692 GCF_000972845.2 Larimichthys crocea
CAGTTTGGTCATTCAGATCATTTCTGTCAGGTCAAAGTTTATGAACAATAAAAACATTAAACTGCTGTAAAATGTTTTTTAAGTGGAGCTTTGTTTTCTTTGTTTAATGTGACGTCACTGAGCAACGTTTAGATTTCAACATTAATGAATCAGATCTCTGGACTGATGCTTTCACCTCTTCATCTGCTCAAACTCTGGTTACAGCTGATCAGCTCAGGTGACTGGAGGTCAGGTGACTGAAGGTCAGGTGTGGAGGTCAGGTGTGGAGGTCAGGTGACTGTGGAGGTCAGGTGACTGTGGAGGTCAGGTGACTGTGGAGGTAAGGTGACTGTGGAGGTCAGTGTGGAGGTAAGGTGACTGTGGAGGTCAGGTGTGGAGGTCAGGTGACTGTGGAGCTCAGTGTGGAGGTCAGGACTGTGGAGGTCAGGTGTGGCGGTCAGGTGACTGTGGAGGTCAGGTGACTGTGGAGGTCAGGTGACTGTGGAGGTCAGGTGACTGTGGAGGTCAGGTGTGGAGGTCAGGTGACTGTGGAGGTCAGGTGACTGTGGAGGTCAGGTGACTGTGGAGGTCAGGTGACTGGAGGTCAGGTGTGGAGGTCAGGTGACTGTACCATGTAGCATCCGTTCACAGACACGGCGGTCTGAACCAGAACTCTCAGATTTGGACTCAGGTGTCCTCTGGTCTGATGTCCA
>NW_020857836.1:0-521 GCF_000972845.2 Larimichthys crocea
GTGTGCGCCTTGCACGCACACTTAACTAGAACATTTCTAAAGAAATTTTGAGTGTGCGTGACTCACACAAACAGCCTACTCGTCAGTCTCAAAATTTCTGCGGGAATTTTCTAGTACTGAATTTGCTGAGCAGTGTCAGTAATAATGTATGGGGGCGACGGGGCCAGAGTCAGGCACACTCAAAATTTCTTTAGAAATTTTCTAGTTATCATTATCATTCAATCAGGACCACCAGGTCCCAGTACGTTTTTGGACGTGAGTGTCCTCTTGCGTTAAGTAGTCACTTTGGATGTCTCTCGCTTAAATAAAAACCGTGTTCACAGGCAAGCACTGATTTAATGTCTTTATATTTGAAGCCAATCTCAAAATAAAACTCTATGAACCTCTCCCACGGGTGAATACACTCCATTGTTGTGTTTGTTTACAGTCTCTAAACTGATCCGGAAGTACATCAACTTAAATTAAACTTTTGTGAGATCTTGCAAGATCTTGCGAGATTAGCATTAGCCACTAATGTTAGC
>NW_020857837.1:0-1741 GCF_000972845.2 Larimichthys crocea
ACCTTCCCACAACCAGCTCAAAGCCCTACCGCGCGACGCGGATAGGGGAAGGCGTCGCGTGCAAGTATCGCGGGATGATTGGAGCCCGTAGAGGAGTGAGAAGGTCGCGCACAATCTTTTGTAAAACAGCCACCCATCATTCTATGCCATTTTGTGGAAGCTTATTATATTTTTTTTACTGTAGTGCATACGTGTTCGCCATGTTGCGTGGTCGCTGTAGAATCAGTTTTCATAAGAAGATTACCCTACTGTGGGGATTTAGATTTATTGGTAGTGTTAGTATTGTTTTTCATATGGTTATTGATAGTTAATAGATGTTATGTTCTGGTTCGTATTATTAGAAATTTCTGTCTTTTTATTGTGTTTTGTGGCCGTACTTCATAGCTTGTGTTTTGAACTAAGTCGTTCTGATGCCCCCATCCCCTGTTACAAACAGGGTGCAGTTTCCCCGTGTTGGGATGAACCTCCAGTTCTTCTATCTACAACAATCAGGGCGGCCTAGCCATGACCAATCAAAGAACATTATACCGGAGAAAACGACTTGTTCGTCCCGCTGCGACGGCTTATTTTCCCTATGACGTAAAGAACCGACGAGATGTTCGCGTTGTCCAGTTTTCACAAGCCATGCATGCCCCTGTAAAATAAAACCACTAGCCGCACATTGATTAACAGTTATAACTTTTGTTTCGTAACATCTCTCTGACATCTTCAAAAGGCAGGTAACATCTCTGTAACTCTTCAGCGGACTGAACCGCGGTCTAGCCACTGCTACAGTAGTTGATCACGCCATTCCCTGCAAACTTATATCTAGAAGAAAAGAACTGAGTGCACCCTCCGGTGTTTATGCCAATCAATATTGTTGTAGTTTGAACAAAGGAGGGAAAGCTCAAACTAATATTTAAGTATCTGGAGGGAGGAAGATTTAATGAGCACAGACGGCAAACCTACTGACTGGATAAGTGTGTATTATTGGCTAAATGCTATAAGAGCATGAAAACTAAAAGTACTTTGCAGAATTGGTTTAAGGTTAAGGAGGAATCCCAGCGTTGTAAACAAACTGGTTTAAGTAAACTGTGTTTTAAACAACGTGTCAGACGATAGTCATGTTATCTGTTTCACTCTGTGCACGGCTGACCTGCCACCTGTCAAAGGCTGACGACAACAAACAGGCTAGTTAGCTTTAGCTGAGCACACTAACTAAACTTGTTCAGAGCGCGCGCTGTGCTTCACGCTTCTCCGCGTGCGTTTAAAAACTCGTTTAAATACTTTCAAACGTTTTTTTTTTTTAAAGAAACGTTTGGTTTGTTCTCTGAACATTCCTGCTAGGACTCGTCCGTACCTTTTTTGAATGAAGCAGAAACAGTGAGCTGAAGTCAGCAGAGCCACATGAGTCCGTCTGATGCAACGGCGGCTCAGCGAGCGACGTGTTCCGGGTTTCATACGCTACTTCCGCCCCAAAGCGGACGTATACAACATGTTTTATTATATGTATTTATTTATTGTGTTTATATTTATTAATAACCTATTTTCACGTAGTACTTGTCAAAAGAGAAATTTGGAAGAGTGACAGGATATCATGTTGTCATCCTCAGCTGTGGAGCAACTTTTAGGGACCACTTGTTGCATTAGCACAGGGAAATGTACTTGTTACAGCCGCAGAGAAAAATGTGTAGCATACACTACAGAATTAGAGAAAAAAAGTAGAAAAGGCAAAGAAAAAAACACAATAAACAGACAGAAA
>NW_020857838.1:0-651 GCF_000972845.2 Larimichthys crocea
CCAGTCTAAAATGTCAAATATAGATAAAATCCGCAACATTTTAACGTTGTAGGCAGTGGCAGCTGGTGGGGCTGTGCCATATTCAGTCAGTTCAAGAACCATCCCACCTGGTAAAATAAATCAAATCAATTTTATTTGTATAGCCCAAAGTCACAAAGTACATTTGCCTCAGAGGGCTTTACAATCTGTACAGGGAGTGACACCCTCTGTCCTTAGACCCTCGGTTCGAGTGAGGAAAAACTTGCCCACAAAAAACCTTTAACAGGGAAAAAATGTGGAAGAAACCTCAGGAAGAGCCACAGAGGAGGGATCCCAGGATGGACAGACGTGCAATGGATGTCACGTGTACAGGACAAATCAACACAAACGTATTGTACAATTACAATGACTGACAAAATTACAATGAATTACAATGAATGATAAAATAACCACAGTAGCAGATATGGTAGCAATAATGACAGTAATTAAAGCTGCAAGCAGCGATGGTCGGGCCCTCGCACATGTGCGCATGTCGAAATGTGCATAATATCGGTTTGATAACCACAAGAAGTTTCAGACAGCTCTGAGAAGGTGCTTCCTGACGATTTCTTCTTTGAATCTTTTTATGGATCACCACGCCCACAACGTTTCCCAAAATTCATAATTTTGATA
>NW_020857839.1:0-656 GCF_000972845.2 Larimichthys crocea
AAGTTACACATTGTTCCTTTAGCCTGCAGATATCCATAGCAACAGTATTTCCTACAGTTACTACTTCACCTAACAGTTTGATATTTTCGGAAATACAGTTACTCACTTATTTGTAGAGAGTTAAATCAGAAAGTTGACACCACTCTCAAATGCGTGTATTTTGCAGTGTATAAAAAGTGGTCTTGAAACTGTTCTTGAGACCACTTTTCAAAGATGTTGTGTCAGAATCCGTTGCATTTTTACATGGTTTTGTCTCGGCCTCGGACAAAGAGGACATTGGATTTTATTTCACGACCGGTCAAGACCACAACTCCAGGGATATCACCCATGTTTCCCCATTAATCACCTTATGATATCTAATTTTTCCTCCCACAGCTTCCTAATAAACTGAACATATTTCTACACTTAAGGCCGAGAGTCAAACAAATGATGAGAAAACTCCTGAGAAACAGTTCAAAAAGTTGTTCCACAGTCTGTAGTTATAGAGCAAACATCTGCATGGACAGGACAGAAAACTAAAGAAGAAAAAGATCATGAACCAACAGCTGCAAATCTCCTCCAACAAATCAAACAAAGTATTTTATAAAGCCATTCAGTTAAACAATAAATGAGTGTGGACTGTTTTGTTACTTATTACTTTATTTATTTGAACTCCA
>NW_020857839.1:676-1146 GCF_000972845.2 Larimichthys crocea
ATTTTTTTAAATATTGGTCTGACCGGCCCATAACCAGTAGATCACACAGCCCAAACACACTGTTAAACAACCACCCCGTTCGCTTTGGTCCTGCCTACAGGCACAAAAAAAAAAAAAAAAGGCTGCGCAATACTTTGCCCTTACCCGCTGACTGACAGGGGACCGGCCCAATCATATCATGAAACACCTCCCCCCTTTGGCTTGGTGCGCCGGTGTGCAGGTGAAACATCATCAGTTAGAGATGGAGAGAAAACGCGAAGGTGGTGCAGAAAAACTCGCGACAAAAAGAAGCTTGCTCTTCAGGCAGATGCTGCGAAGTGTGCCAAAATCACTGATATGTTTGCCACAGCAGGGCAGTGTTATAGTAGTAGTATAGTGTTAATAAATGACAAGTTTGGAAGTATTTAAGTCATTGCATGGCTCAAGGTATGTTGTTTTAAAGACATGCACAGTTGCACCGAAAAGACTGA
>NW_020857840.1:0-3138 GCF_000972845.2 Larimichthys crocea
TTCTTTCCTTTTTGCTTGATTTTTGGAATTACGAACCAGTTCTGACAACATCATTGTTCTTTGCCTTTGATCTTTTGACATCATGGTTCTTTTGCTTTGATCTTTTGGAATTTAGAACCGGAATCCGACACCATCACGTTTCCTTTGCCTTGATCTTTTGGAATTTATAACTGGAATCTGATGACATCATGGTTCTGTTGCTTTGATATTTTGGAATCTGATGACATCATGGTTGCTTTGCTTTGATCTTTTGGAATTTAGAACCAGGTCCAGTTCGCTTTAGAACTGGAATCCGATGATGTCATGGTTCCTTTGCTTTGATTGTTGGAATTTTGGACCAGAATCTGACAACATCATGGTTCTTTGCCTTTGATCTTTTGACATCATGGGGTTCTTTTGGGCTTTGATTTTTGGAATTAAGAACGCAGTAATGCTGACAACATCATTGTTTCTTTGCCTTTGATCTTTTGACATCAGGGTTCTTGTGTTGTCTTTGAATAGACCTCCACACCGCATCTTTCGCCTTGATTTGAATTTAGAACCGGAATCCGACACCATCACGTTTCCTTGTGGCCTTGATCTTTTGGAATTGTATACTGGAATCTGATGACATCATGGGTTCTGTTGCTTTGAGTATTTTGGAATCTTGAACTCAGGTCTGCTTATCTTTTAGTAGACCGGTAGTCAGAATGACGATGACTGTCATGGTTCCTTTGCTTTGATCTAGTTTGGAATTTTGGAACCAGGAATCTGGACAACTTCATGGTTCTTTGGCCTTTTGAATCTTTTTTGAATCATGGTTCGTTTGCTTTGATCGTTTTGGAATGTAAGAACCAGGTATATGGACAACATCAGTCGTTTCTTTGGCCTTGATCTTTTGGAAATTTGAACTGGAAGCTGATGACTCATGTTGCTTTGCTTTGATCTTTTGGAATTTAGAACCAGAATCTGACAACATAATGGTTCTTTGTGTAACTCAGATAAAAAACATGTGCATTAAAAAGGTATATTTCATTGTGCATTAAAAACAGACAGACAGATAATTAAGCTAAAAAATGTGTTAAAAATGTGTTAATTTGATATCTAAAAAAAAGAGAGAATATGTGAGTTAAAAGACTGTCAAATTCATGAAGAAAAGACTATTTGTGGTTAGTCATGTGGAAAAACTAGGGGAACTTTAATTTGAAAGGGATGGGTTGTGGTCCCGGTCTGTTAGACAGTCAGAGGAGCAGAACGCAGTCTTGTAATCCCACCTGACGCAGGTCACTTTCGCCGAATCCTCTAGAACAGGGTCGGCAAGACCTGCGGCGTCCGGATCCGCATGCGGCTCTTTTCATCCTGACAACTCTGCGGCTCCGAGTGGCTTGGGAAAATAAATTACTTTAAAAAGTATTCATGTGTATTTTATTTGTGTTAGTTATTGTTTTAGTGTTTTAGTTCTAAATTGGAAGATCTGGATGCATCTTGAAATATTAAATATTAAAATAGTAATAAAATAATATATTTTATTGTTTTTGACATCATGTTCTTTTGCTTTGATTTTTTGGAACGAAGAACCATATCCTGACAACATCAATTGTTCTTTTGCCTTTGAATCTTTTTGACATCATGGTTCTTTTGCTTTGAGCTTTTGAATGTAGAACCAATCCGACAACCCAGCACGGTTCCTTTGCCTGATCTTTTGGACTTTAGAACTTGAATCTGATACATCATGGTCTGTTGCTTGATATTTTGGAATCGGATGACACATGGTTGCGTTGCTTGGATCTTTTGGAATGTTTTAGAACCAGGTCCAGTTCTCTTTAGAAATGAAGCGCGAGACGTCATGGTTCCTTTTGCTTTGATCTTTTGAATTTTGACCAGAATCTGACAACATCATGGGTCTTGCCTTTGAATCTTTTTGACATCATGGTTTTTTGCTTTGATCTTTGGGAATTTAGAACCAGAATCCGACACGTCACGTTTCTTTGGCCTTGATCTTTTGGAAGTTAGAAACTGGAATCTGATGACATCATGGTTCCGTTGCTTGATATTTTGGAATCTATGACATCATGGTTGCTGGTGCTTTGATCTTTTTGGAATTTTAGAACCAAATCTGACAACTAATGGTTCTTTGTGTAAACTCAGATAAAAAACATGTGCATTAAAAAGGTATATTTCATTGTGCATTAAAACAGACAGATAATTAAGCTAAAAAATGTGTTAAAAATGGGTGATTTCATATCGAAAAAAAAGAGAGAAGAGGTTGAGTTAAAAGACTGGCAAAATTCATGAAGAAAAGACTATTATGTGGTTATTCATGTTGAAAAACTAGGGGAACTTTAATTTGAAAGGGAAATGGTTGTGGTCCCAGGTCTGTTAGACAGTCAGAGGGGCAGACGGGCAGTCTGTACTCCCCCCACCTGACGCAGGTTCACGTTTCGCCGAAGCCTCTAGAAAGGTCGGCAACCTGCGGCTCAGCGGAGCCCGATGTGGGCTCTTTCTCCTTAACACGGAACTCGAGTGGCTTGGAAAATAAAATTAAGCTTTAAAAAAGTATTTATGTGTATTTTATTGTGTGTTAGTTAATTGTTTTAGTTTTTTAGTTTCTAAATTGGGAAGATCTGGAATGCGATCTTGAAATATTAAATATTAAAATAATTAATAAAATAAAGTAGAGTTTTTTGTTTTTTGTCGCTCAAAATAAACGGCTATACTCGTGAAAGCCGGTATCCCGGCCCCAACGCCAGCCCAACTTTCAACCCCAACAAGGCCAGATAGGGATAAATCTAAAAAGAAAAAATATCAGAGGAAAATAGATCGTTCAATGATGCTTGGGCAGACTCATTTGCTTTCACCTCTAACGAGAGTGGCCTACCAGTATGCCTAATTTGTGGAGAAAAACTGGCGAACAATAAATGGTCAAATGTCGCAAGACATTTCAACAATACACACGCAGCCTTTGCTGAAAAATATCCTGGAGGGAGAAGAGAGAAAAAAGCTGTTAAAGGAACTGACGCGGAAGGCTGATCTGACGAAAAATCAATTCAAGAGGTGGGTAAAGTCTTCACAGTCAACTACTAGGGCAAGTTTTGTGGGCCGCTAATGGAAATAGTCAGGCATGGGAAACCGTTCACAGATGGATAATAGATGAAAGAA
>NW_020857841.1:0-690 GCF_000972845.2 Larimichthys crocea
ATTTAAAAACAAGTATATACAATAAGTAGAAGAACAACAGTATAACACCATGTTGAGGTAGTGACATTGTGCAAGTGTCCAGGTTGTGCAAACAACTGCATTGTGCAAGTGGTAAAGGTCCAGTGTGTAGGACTTGGTGGCATCTTGTGGTGAGATTGCAGATCGCAACCAAATGAATACCCTCGACTCACCTACGGTGGCTGCAAAAGTTGCAAAAAAACATGGTAGGCTTATAGTATCTAGAGCCGATGTTTGGTGGACTGGATGTGAACCTGCATCATCATCATCATCGCAGATATAAAAGAGTCACTCCAAGGGAACAAAAGCATAATCATTCTTATTTTTTCTGTGTTCATACACTAATACATCTGCAAATTTTAGAAGACGGGTCGAATTTTGGTGATTAATTTGAGCTGTTGTCCAATAACAAACTTTCTTCACAGTGTCGACCTTTGAGGGAACAGAGAGTCCAAAATAGAGGAAGTTATCGCAGCTTATTATCTGCGTTGCTTCATCCAGTTTCATTGAACCTCCTCTGTCTGTCAGAGTATAAGCTGCTGTGCGAAACAGGAATGCTTTGTAGACTGAGCCGGTGTTTACTACGTCACCCAGCTTTTATAACCAAATATATCATAAAGATGCACGGATGAATTTTACTTCAAACACTTCATGAATAATAACTGAGGATCT
>NW_020857842.1:0-669 GCF_000972845.2 Larimichthys crocea
TAAAACTACAACAATAAAACAAATAAAAAAAGAACCTATAGGATAAAAAGCAGAATTTAAGAACAGTTGCTGTAAACGTAGATATGACCTGGACAGTAAATAAGCACCAGAGATAAAAGTAACAGGGACATAAAAACTCAGGCTAAAGCCAGGCTAAAGAGGTACGTCTTAAGTTGTTTTTTAAAAATGTCTACAGAGGTGCAGTCCCTCAGATCCATAGGCAGGCTGTAGCAGCTAAAAGCGGCCTCACCAAACTTCTTTGTGGAGGTTCTGGGGACAACTAGAAGTCCAGATGCCGAGGATCTGAGGGACCTGCTTGGTACATACCTCTGTAGCATGTCACAAAGGTAGGTTGGTGCCAGGCCATTCAGTGATTTAAAAACCAATAAGAGAATCAATTCTAAAACTAACGGGTAACCAGTGCAAGGCTTTTAAAATGGGGGCTATGTGTGCCCTCTGTCTGGTCTTTGTCAGTACTTGGGCTGCAGAGTTCTGTATCAGTTGTAAGCGGCCTATTGTTTTTTTAGGAAGACCAGACAGAAGGGCATTACAGTAATCAAGTATTGAGGTGATAATATTTAGTAGGGATGTTTTTATTGCTTCAATTGTGGGAATTGATTGGATATGAATGAAAGACTAAATTGATATGATAGTTGATTTCTGGTCTGT
>NW_020857843.1:0-1271 GCF_000972845.2 Larimichthys crocea
GTAATCCGTCAAAATGACCATTAAGTTGGTGTAATTTTTGAAAGTTGCATGGTACTGTAGTTTAATCGAATATTTATTTAGGTGAAGGTTTGCACTTGATTACCTAAATGGTTTCCAAGAAAGTTTCCTAAAGAGGCCTCTGTAATTTGGTACTAATTATAGGTAAAACAAACAAAGTGTTATTTTTCGGCACTTGCACTAAGTACAGTAAGCATCCTTTAATCAGCTGAACAGCAGGTCAAATTAGCAGCTGTAGATTGTAAATTAATGGAAAGCATACATTCAAACAAATATGGAGAATAAGTTCTGCAAATAACAAATCAATATTTACATTGGTTTAACTTGGTGTGTCTGTTCTAATATTATTTTTTCAGCAGTTCTTTCAAGAATATTCCTCTGAAAAATCTAAATTAAAACTCAGTTATTGAAACTTGACTGTGCTACCAACTGATTGCAATGAGTTGAAAATGTTGCACCACATATTATTTTTTCCTGTAATTAGTCTAAAAAGTGTCTTCCTTCCAAAGACCATTCCAAAGAAAGGTCCTTTGTAGGAAAATATCTGATAGCAGCCATGACTGTGTAAAAAGCAGTGTCAGCCTACTCGAACATGATTGATCATTACAATAACATACTGTGTATAAACCAAGTTTCAAGAGTGAAAATTTTACGATTTGAACAGTATAAACCAAGTTTCAAGAGTGAAAATTTTACGATTTGAACAAATTTAGAAGAGTACATGCGGTGAACTTCAATGCAAGTACATCAAACTTCAAACGTTTGGCATGACTCCTCTTCAGCACACCATGCTTCCTCACCACATTTTGACTGTTCTGCCGTCATCAGTGTGGGATTAAGGCTGATCACTGAAAAATGTTTGAACAGTCAGTCTTGCGTAGTGTCTGTAAAAAAGACAATTTGTAAAATGGTCAGCTTTAATGTAAGAATGAAATGCAAGTCTTCAGTACATGAGCAGAATCACTGGTATGGTTCTTTAACATGTGAAAATAAGGGAGATAAGGTAGCAGAAAAAATATATTTCTGATAAATGGCCGCTAGGTTACAATTACAGTGTTACTATTACAGTACAGCATTATAGTAATTATAGTCAGGCTGCTTGGCTGAAATTACCCATTGTGTAATGCAGTGATAAACATTATGAGAAGCCTTTATTTCTCCACCGCTGGTGTCAGATAGAGTGTGAAGGCGTGACTTGAGGGTTATTGGCTGGGCCAGCTGTAAAATATCTGTATCTGTCTATCATAATGTGT
>NW_020857844.1:0-587 GCF_000972845.2 Larimichthys crocea
AATGATGAACTTTTATTAAACTAAAAGTAGATCTGACCGTAAATGTTATGTTATATGTCACGTTATAACGACTTATTATTATTTGTATGGCATGGTCCCCTCCAACTAATCCAGAATTCTCTGCAGTCAGGATAATAACATGCTCTAGGTCCGCATGCCATGTAACACCCTTGCTGATGCAGCTTCACCTGCTACCAGTTGCCTATAGAGTTCACTATATAAAATCCTGCTTCTGTCATAAAAGGCCCTACACAGCCATGCTCCCATTTACCTCTCTGACCTCCTTAGGATCTACACTCCTCAGAGTACCTAAGATGAACCTCAGTACCATGGGAGAGAGAGCATTTAGCCACATTGCTCCTAAACTGTGGAATTCACTTCCAGATGACACCAGACACTGTTAATCCATTGCTCAGTTTATAAAGAAACTGAAAACTCATCTCTTCAGGCTGGCATATGGACAGTAACATGTAACGTTTATTTTATTTTATTTTATTTGTACTGAGATATGTGACTGCTATTATTTTAATACTTATCTGTTTCATTTGTGAAGTCACCTTGAAATAAAATGTATTTCTATTATTGTA
>NW_020857845.1:0-617 GCF_000972845.2 Larimichthys crocea
ATGTGTTGTGTTGTGAAACTGAGCTATAAGTCGGTATAAGTTCTTCTAATGTTACATGAAAAAGGATATCAGTACTATTGAATTCACTTTTAAGGTTTAAGGTGTTTTATTACATAATTTTACTGTACACACATCAGACTCCAGACACAACTTGTCACCTTCGAGAAGTTACAACTTACTGAGGTCCTTTGGAGTGTGCAGGACTCTGACTAGCTGGTCCAGCTTTGTCCTCTAGACTCTCCAGAGGAAGTCCAACTCCTCTCACCTCCCGCATGACACTGTTTGAGGCCTTAAACAGCTCCTTCAGCAACAGACTGCTACTCCCACCATGTAAGAAGGAGCTCTACCACAGGTCCTTCATCCCAACAGCTGACTCTTTAACACCAGCACGACTTTTATTTATGAGTAACAACGAGGTGATGTGACGAGTGAATCTCACATCTGAAATCACCTGAAGTCACTAATGTGCTTAAAAAAACAGCAAGTAACCTCAATTATACCAGATAGTGGAGTTGTTTCGAACGATAACTTTGGAATAGAACTTGAGTTTTGAGTTCATGTGAATATAAATGAAACATTTGTACAAACAAAGCTATAATCCAAAGTTTGAACTTCAA
>NW_020857846.1:0-16781 GCF_000972845.2 Larimichthys crocea
GTGACATAATCTGATGTCTGATGTTGAGGAAATAGTTGTTGTGAGCTCATCGAATAGAGACAGCCTGGGTTTTTTCGGCCATCTTCTCAGGACAAAAGGGTGGTCCACGAGGAGTCGCCAGGGTGACATGGAACGAGGTGTAAATTGCCGCGTCCAGCGGACTCAAGCTTGCCGCTTACAATCCGTCTGCCTCTGAATGGGGCTACACGAGAGGGACACCACGCAAGTGAACATAAATCCTGATGGAGTGCCGGGGATTGAACCCGGGCCTCATACATGCAAGCATGCGTCTCTCCCACTGAACTACATCCCCCGCGTGTGCTGCTTTGAATACATCGGAGACGCGCGGCAAACATGCAACAACAGATTGACGTGTAGTTTAACTTGCCTGCAGCTAATTAGCAAGAGTGTCACTGACTATAGAACCTTTGAACAACTACACAGCGCAGAGGTGTTATACTAAGACATCAGTCAATCTGTGGCGGAGAAAACTCTATCCAGAATTCGCAAGTGGAGCCAAGGGCAGGGAATTTCCGTTTTCACTACTCATCCCCACTCAACGGGCCTCTAATGACGACCAACGATTCCATGCATTTCAAAAGTGTGACATGGGGAGTCGTCAGGGGACATATCTGATGTCTGAGTTGAGGAATAGTTGTTGATGGAGCCTTCATCGAATAGAGACAGCTGGGTTTTTTCGGCCATCTTCTCGAGACAAAAGGGTGGTCACGGGAGTCGCCAGGGTGACATGGAACGAGGTGTAAATTGCTGTGAAACCGGAGCGTATATCGAGCCCGAGTCCCACAAAAGCAATCGTACGTGTCCTGTAAACGCTGGCCAAGAAGAAGATCGAGTCCAGCTGCGATGGCCGGGGGCCATCGAACCCGGTCAATTGCTTGGAAGGCAGCTTGCTCACCCCTATACCACCATCGCTGCAGAAAAGGAAATATGAACTGCAGACCTCAGCGGCGTTGTGTCAGGAGTTCCACACGTAGGAATACGGGAGGAAAAAGGGTCACCAGGGCAGGAAAGAGTGGGAAAAGCCGTGGTGTGATGAAAGCGCTTGTCTGCTCTGTGGTAACCAGCAGTAACGTTGGTACTGACTTTATCAACCGTTTCTATGCAGTGCAAGCCCCACTTCATTGAGTAGAGGGGCTCGGTTTTAGACGTTATTCAAACCTGCGCAGGTTGCCCAGTGCATGGTTATGCTTTGTGACAAGCACCTGCACAATCGCCACTGACTCCTCCCGCCCATTGTTTGCTCACGTTCAGAGTCCCTCTGCCTTGCTGTGGGCTGTGTTAAAACATCCAGCGTTGTCGGGCAGGATTCGAAACCTGCGCGGGGGACCCCAATGGATTTCTAGTCCATACGCCTTAACCACTCGGCCACGAACAACCACTCTGAACGGCGTGTCTGGTTGGCTTAGAAAATGGACAGTATCACCCCCTATTGCACACGAACGATTGTCTCTCTTTTACTCAACCAGAAATATTCCACCAGTTTCCATTGCCTGGGGGCCCACATTTCTGTTGGTGGCGGTGTCGGTTTTTGTGTTTCTCTACTCTGCCCCCTCTCAGCTCAACCCGGTTTTGGAATTTCAGTCCTTATAGCTGACAAAATGATATACGCTGTAGTCACGCCTTTGTTGTCATCCAGCCGTGAAACGGAGGCTGGACTCCTAATTTAGGAAGAACAGTCCTCTTTTGTTTCTGACTTTAGTTTACACGAGCACTGCGAGGAAGCAGCATTATGGGGGTGGGGGCAGAGGCGAGCAACGGCACGGCAGTTGAGGTCACGCAGGACAGGTGAGCAAGTGAGGTTGCAGCGTCCAGCGGACTCAAACTTGCCGCTTACAATCCGTCTGCTCTGAATGGGGCTCACCCTGGAGCACACCACGCAATGAAACTAAATCTGATGGAGATTGCCGGGGATTGAACCCTCGGGCCTCATAAGTGCAAAGCATGCGCTCTCCCCACTGAGCACATCCCCGCGTGTGCTTGCCTTTTACAACATCGGAGACGCGTGGCAAACATGCAACAACAGATTGACGTGTAGTTTAACTTGCCCTGCAGCTATAATTAGCAAGATGTCACTGACTATAGAACCTCTTTGACAAACTCAACAGCGCAGAGGTGATACTAAGACATCAGCAATCTTTGCTGGAGAAAAAACTCTATCCAGAATTTCGCAAGTGGAGTCAAGGGCAGAGGAATTTCCGTTTTCACTACTCATCCCCACTCAACGGGCCTCTAATGACGACCAACGAGTTCCATGCATTTCAAAATGTGTGACCATGGGGTCGTCCGCGGGTGACATAATCTGATGTCTGAGTTGAGAAATAGTTGTTGATGGAGCTTCATCGAATAGAGACAGCTGGGTTTTTTTCGGCCATCTTCTCGAGACAAAAGGGTGGTCACGGGAGTCGCCAGGGTGACATGGAACGAGGTGTAAATTGCTGTGAAACCGGAGCGTATATCGAGCCCGAGTCCCACAAAAGCAATCGTACGTGTCCTGTAAACGCTGGCCAAGAAGAAGATGGAGTCCAGCTGCGATGGCCGGGAATCAAACCCGGGTCAACTGCTTGGAAGGCAGCTATGCTCACCACTATACCACCATCGCTGCAGAAAAGGAAAAAATGACACTGCAGACTCAGCGGTTTGTGTCAGGAGTTCCACACGTGGAAACGGGAGGAAAAGGGCAGGAAGAGTGTCTGAGTTGCGAAATAGTTGTTGATGGAGCTTCATCGAATAGAGACAGCTGGGTTTTATACGGCCATCTTCTCGAGACAAAAGGATGGTCCAGCCAACATTCAGTCAGTTAGTTTCCTCTGCCTCCATAAGCCTTTGGAAGAAGCTCACCAGGGACCTCATGTCCAAAACTTGCGGACGCACAAAAAAGTGGCCTACGTCCTTTTCCACGCTTCCACGTTCTGGGGCCTCATGTACAAATACTTGAGTGGATTCTCACGTGAAACTTGGCGTACGCCAAAACCCAGAAACTGTCATATGCACAAAAAGATTCAGATGTATCAAAGTGTGCGTTCGCATGGATCCAAGCACGTTTCTTTTGTACATCCCAATAAACGTGGAATTGAGCGCACATGCAACTCCTCCCTGTCCACGCCCCATTTACATATGCAAATCTATTTAAATAGGCCCTGGACCCGAGATTCACCTCTTTGTCCGATCAGATAACGCCATGAACAAAGGAAAGTAAATGAATTTCACAGAGTCTAAGCTAAAGATTCTAGTGAATGAAGTGGAGATTCTGTTTGGTACCCTGTCAACAGGGATAAATATGACCAAAAAAAAGACGTGAGTAGGAGCGTGTGTGTGAGGCTGTAAATGCCGTGGGATCCGAGCAGCGCACACACAGGTGTGGACAGGTGTGGCGCCGCGGCTGACATTTTACGCCCGCTTTTACTGACAAGAATACTGAACACAGGGAGACAATCAGGGGCTTGTTAGAAAGCTCTGCAGCTCTAATTTCACCAGCAGAAAATAAAGAAAACCAAAAACATGATATTTGAATGCGCACATGCCCAAATATGCACTGGCACACTGGCACGGCTTCTGGGTAAGTAAAGAGTTTATTCGTTTAATTGTTTCGTATGTAATCCAGCGTTACATACGGGACAATTAAACGAATAGAAGCCACCCATCGCGCACCGTGCCAGTCTCCAGCCTGTTCTCAGCAATGCTGTTAGTCATAATGAATGAGTCGTGCGTTGATCCAGGCCACCTTGCCACGATGTTAGTTAGCTGCATTTGCGCATCACATGTGATTTGAACATTGATGGAATGAAAATGTTTCCTACTTAGATAAACAAATTCATCCTGTGATGGCGCTTTTATAGCAATGTGTGTGCAGTCAATAGCTCCGATTACATTAGGGAAAACGGCTCTCGCTGCAAACTGCGCTTTAATGCTGGCTTGTTCAACAGCACTGTATGGGAATCTGATGTACCAGGATGACATTCGGATGATTCCGTCCCACACAGCTGGCATGGCTCGGCTCAAGGTTGACTGGCACACTCCTGACCGATCAGCCAGCTTTGCTGGAATGCCCCTGTTGCCAGGAACCCCAGAGTGGTCAGCACAACCCCGGGCTACTCGCCGCCCTAGAGCGCCCCCGTTGAGCTCTAGGGCCAGCCGCAGCTCTGCGCACAACTCCAGTAACACTGGCCTTGGTTACCGAAATCGGCTTATGAGCCAATTATCATGGTTCGCAAGTAAATCCTTGCATTCCTTAAATCGCTCACGTCGGATTGCACCATTTGCAAGGTCCTCTAACAGCGCTAACACTGCCATTGTTAATATCATTTTCTTAATCACATTACGCATGCTTTTATATCCACCTATATAATTGCAAAGACGTGGGTGTGTTGATTGTTCATAAATGTGTCTCTGATGTGCACATCCATCTGATGACTACTTGTTTTCACATTATTAACAGTTTCCCAGCATCACCTCTAAGGAACAACAGCTGTAGAAACGTGTGTATGACAGCTATGAAGTTGGCGTGGGTCACGCACATTTCTACGATTGTTTCACGTCTGATACATCTGAACGTGAGCGTGGAAAAGGACGTACGCCACTTTTTTGCGTGTACGCATGCTTTGTACATGAGGCCCCAGATGTTTCAGACATGAAATGATCGTAGAAATGTGCGTGACCCACGCCAACTTCATAGCT
Source organism: Larimichthys crocea (assembly GCF_000972845.2). Lineage (NCBI taxonomy): Eukaryota > Metazoa > Chordata > Actinopteri > Sciaenidae > Larimichthys > Larimichthys crocea. The sequence continues at coordinate 4,696 of NW_020857846.1, forward strand.
GTCGTACGCACGTTTCTACAGCTATTGTTCCTTAGAGGTGACGCTGGGAAACTGTTAACAATGTGAAAACAAGTAGTCATCAGAGTGATGTGCACATCAGAGACACACTTATGAACAATTAACACACCCACGTGTTTGCAATTATATAGGTGGATATAAAAGCATGCGTAATGTGATGACGAAAATGATATTAACAATGGCAGTGTTAGCGTTGTTAGAGGACCTTGCAAATGGTGCAATCAGTGTGCGAGTATTTAAGGAACGCGAGGATTTACTTGCAAACCATGATAATTGGCTCACAAGCCGATTTCGGTTACCAAGGCCAGTGAGTTGTGCAGTGATGCGCAAATGCAGCTAACTAACATCGCGGCAAGGTGGCCTGGTTCAACGCACGACTCATTCATTATGACTAACAGCATGGTTGGGAACAGGCTGGAGGCCGGCACGGTGCGCGATGGGTGGCTTCTGGGTGAGTAAATACTTTATTATAAGGCTATAGGAAGATCTTTGGAGTCATCACTCTTCATAGACAGACAGCTGGATACTGGAGACTCTGCTCTCTGTCTGTTGGTCTGAACTCTTCAAACACCAACTTGTTTTTATCCATATCACATGAATCCTTGATAAATTATCCAATTAAAGTCATTTAGGAAACTCTAAACACACAAACTGCTGCTGATGAGGTTATAGTTATAGCCTGTATAATTCCTCTTAGATCAGATTACAAGTCTTCTAGGTGACCTGACTGTTATCACAGATACAAAGAGGAAGACAACACAAATGATTTCTCAGTGTCACAATAAGTTTGTTTTAATTTTTTAAAAAGATTAATATAGGACTGTCGGGCCTATAGTTTAGTTTGTTTTTTTACTACCTGCTTTATTGTGTGGTTTCCCTGACTTCCTGTTTGTGTTCATTCTAGGTGTCTTCGCTCCCTGTGTGATTGTCTATTGTTTTCACCTGTGCCTCGTTAGGGCCTCCGCTCGTGTGTGTGTGTGTGTGTGTGTGTGTGTGTGTGTGTGTATATATATATATGCCTGCTTCTCCCAGTGTGTCTCTGTTAGATTGTCTGCATCCTTTTGTGAGTAGCTTTTCCGGCATTTTTCCTTGTAATTAGTTTCCTTGTGTTTCCTCGACCCAGTTTGTTTCTTGCCTCGTCTTTGCCTGATCTCACTGTTTTATGGTTTTGACCCTCGCCTGTTTTTTGGACTTCCCTTCTGCCTGAGCTGACTGCCTTTTTGTGAACCGACCCCGGACTGTTTAATAAACCACTTCTCCACATCTGTCTGTCTCTGGTCTGCTCTGTGGGTCCAGTTGTCTGTCTGAACCTGACAAAGACCACATAAATGGAAAATATGTAGTCATGTACATGATTTAGCAGCAGTTGCCTTACTTTGTGTCTGAGGGTCCAGGTTCATCACTGAACTGTGGAGGATGACCTTTGGACTGGTCACTTTTCAGAGACAGACAGCTGGATACTGGAGACTCTGCTCTCTGTCTGTTGGACTGAACTCTGCAAACACCAACATGTTTTTATTCATATCACATGAATCCTTGATAAATTCTCTGATGAAAGCAATTTAGGAGCTCTGAATACACAAACATGATTCCTGTTAAAACACTTTGGTGGAAAATGTAATATAGGGGCACAGAAACAGACAAAATGGCATCAAAAGTAAAAATTATTCAAATAAATGAGTTCATAGCAGTTCTCTTACTTTGTGTCTGAGGGTCCAGGTTCATCACTGAAGGTCAGAGGAGGCTCTTTGGAGCGGTCACTCTGCATAGACAGACAGCTGGATACTGGAGACTCTGCTCTGTCCACCATTTTTTCCTGTGAATTATTCAGCCAATCATGACTTTATGTTGACAAAAGAATCATAGTGTTGAGTTCATTCAAACATTTCTGTTATCTATATCTATCTATATTTGTTCATGTTAATTTCTGTTTTGTGTCAGAGTTTTAAGTTAGACTAATGTCTGCAGGAAACCAGCCTGTTTTCAAGGTCAGCATGTACATTATAGTGCATGTTTACATACAAGTAAAATATTTATCAATGTATGAGCTTGATAATTCACATTTTTCAAACAATATACAAAACTTTTCTCTGTTCCTTATTTTGCCATCAAATCAAATAACTCTTTCCAGAATATTACATTATGGACTTAAAATGTAAATAAAAAGTGCTACAACACTTGAACACACCACAGCAGAACAAGAAGAACCGCTGTCCCTGTGTGATGCATGAAATACTGTACCTGCATACAAATAGACCATTTATTATTATTATAGCACAAATGCACATACTTACAAAGGCATACTTATAAATACTATACAGCTGGTTCAATGCCAAGTATACCTATGATGTCATATAACAGCCACTAGATGGCGGTAAAGTCCAACTGAAAAGTTCAAACTGTTGTCATTGTTTTCTATCTGCTCTGGAAGTCCAAATTTAAAACCAGACTACAAATATTATTCCAGTTCAATTGCAGTTCACTTTAAAGATGGATACACAGTGTTCCCTCAAACTTTAATGTTCTGTTCCCAAAAGTTTCAGCAACTTTATAAGAAATATATTCAAGTTCATCACCAAATGGTGGCACCGCAGAGAGGGCACTTTGTGAAAGCTTCATCGTGGGCTGTGGTGTCGATGTGAAGGAAGCTGATACTGAGAGATCATCTAAATGTAATCACACTTGGTTCATACTTCTCTGTGCTTCATGTTCAGAGTCGGAAAAACTATGGCCTGCTTTCCCCCAGAAGAGGAACTTATCTTTAAAAAAGATAAAGACAGAAGAGAGATAAAAGACCGTAATAGTAAACATGAAGAACATTTCTATTTTACACCTATGAGCTAGAAGTTTTGTTGAGTCACACCAGAGCACATCGTGCTGAGAGAGTTGAGAAACTGCAGAAGTGTGTTTGTGGTAGTAGTGTTTGTACCGAAGGCATTTTGGATCAATGGGAAGAAGAAGAGGAGGTTTTCAGACCCAGTGTGCAGGCGAATGCTGACAGGAGCACAGCGGTGTCGTGCCCGAACAGGAGCTGGGCAACCAGGCTCAGCACCTCTATGGACATAACAACAGAGTAGAAGAGACAGTATTCACACCTGGCCTGTGAGTTCCTTCCAGGCCCTCTTGACATGGTCATAGAGTACCACAAGTACAGATTATCAAGGTATCAAACCTAATTACATTATTTACATTTGATTCTTTAATGTACTTATATACAGTATACTATAGACACACACATGCATGTATATAGTTTACAATTCAAATGTTTCTATATTAATATTCATGAATAAAAGAAGATCAACAGATGCATGTGATGCATTTATTTCAATGACATGCAGATAAACATGTACTTTTAAGTATGACAGTACTTCCCATCAGTAGCATTCCATTTCAAATCAAATCAAATCAAATCAATTTTATTTGTATAGCCCAAAGTCCACAAGTACTTTGCTCAGAGGCTTTACAATCTGTACAGGGGTGACACCTCTGTCCTTAGACCCTGTTCGGTGCGGAAAAACTGCCACAAAAACCTTTAACAGGGAAAAAAGGTGGAAGACCAACCTCAGGAAGAGCCACAGAGGAGGATCCTCTCCCAGGACGGACAGACGGCAATGGATGCCACGTCTACAGGACAATCACCACAAACATATTGTACAACTGAAAAATTTCTAAAGATTTTGAGTGTGCCTGGACTCTGGCCCCGTCCGTCCCCATGCATTATACTGACACTGCTCAGCAGACTAGAAAAAGAAATTTTGAGAGTGACGAGTGGGCTGTTGCTGGGGGTCTGTATTCAAAAAGCACACCTCAAATAGTCCATTATTTAACCTGTTTATTTAGACCACAGGAGCAGCTAGCGCTACGTGTAGACAATTAAATTAGCATTTTAGCTAGCATTAGCATAGCATAGGTTAGCAACCCTGTTAGCGCTCGATGGTAGCAGTTAACATTGTTTTTACATTAGCATTTAGACGCCTTGTTAACATTAGCATGTTCGCGGTGGCTAACAGTTAATATTAGTGTAACCCTTCTGAGCAGAGAAGTATTAGATTATGATAATTATTATAACTTGAACTAATGGCCAGAATAAGAAACAGAAGATTTAAATTCGCTACGGAGCCCAGGTGTAACCAACCGATGCACATGAACGACACGACACTTTGGCCTCTTTTTGTTTAATGAGTACAATGCTCCCCTATTTTAATATGAAGCTGGGGAGAATAATAAACCACATGAAATACACTACAACGCCTCCTCCGGGTAGTATGGAAATATAAACAAAATAAAAAGTTTTCGCAGCTGCCGTGTTTTTCTTTGTTCTGTTCACTTCACTATATCTGCACCCCTTTAGGTGTCAGTCCCGCCACACGTGTGTGGGTTTTGGTGTGTGTATGTGTAAAGTGAGCAAAAGGATTCTTAATTCCGCGGTGTACGCTTACGATCCTCCAGGGTCCGGCTCGCCATCCGGTCTCTCTCTGGCTCCGTCTCCAGACAGGCTCTATCGAAATCAAGGGTTCCTCAAAAACCTGACCTACAATAAGTAGGATCAGAACATATTTCTTCAATTTCTCAGATCTTAAACTATGAATCACCTTTAAAATTGTCTTCTCTATTCTGTAGAGTAAGTGCTTTAACTAAACTGTATTGCAAATAAGATACAATTTCTCGTAGAAAAAGGTAAATAATTAAGTAATTATGATACAAATGATTATTTTTCTAACAGTACCATCACATATATTTTATATATATATATATATATATATATTCCGCTATTTACCATGCAATTAACTATTAATTATCACAAATAACCAAAATGTAAACTCTTGTAATGTTCACAGTAAGAAACCATAACTTAATGTGCTTAAAATAAACAAATATGGTCACAGTCACACACATAGCACACCATAACTCAGTAAAAGCATAGACAAAATGTACCTCAGAGCTTATTCATCAATACTTGGTGTGACTAGCAGTGCTGATTAGCCCCGGAGCTAGCGCTCCGATATTAGCATTGAGGCTAGTGGTTAGCTCACGGAGTTAGCCGTTTAGCTTGTAGCATAGCGTTTTAGCATTTAGCATAGCCACAGCAGGACGATCTCTTCACCGCTGCGATTCTTCACCCGAGCGAATCCTCCAACTGCACTCCTGCAGGTCGTGGTCGTCCGGGAGATTCCTCCTTGATTTTTCCGAGTTTTTAATCACTTTTTTCCAGTTTTCCACTTTTCTGTTTTTCCGTCCTTGACATTAAGACCGTGTCCAGAACATGCTTCCTCTTGCTCCTTCTAGGGCTTTAGCGAAAGTGAACCTGCGTCAGGTGGGATTACACGACTGCGGTCTGCTCCTACCGACTTTGTTGACAGACCGGGACCACAACTCATCCCTTTCAATTAAAGTTCCCCTAGTTTTTCCACATGAATAACCACCAAATACTCTTTTCTTCATGAATTTGACAGTCTTTTACTCACATATTTCTTTTTTCTTCGATATGAAATTAATACATTTTTAACACATTTTTTAGCTTAATTATCTGTCTGTCTGTTTTTAATGCACAATGAAATTACCTTTTAATGCACATGTTTTTTATCTGGGTTACACCAGCTGTTGCATTAGCATGTTAGCATTTGCATGTTAGCGCTGATGGGCTAAGCAATTAACATTACCATGTTGGCATTACCATGTTAAACATTAGCAGTATTTAATTCCTAATTAGTGGCTAATGGTATTATCATTAACATGTTAACGAGCTAGCTGCTCTGCTGTCTCTGTCTGCCATTTTAGACAGCAGTTCAAATTAAGTGCCAAGAACATACTAAAATGGCTGCCGCTCGGCTCTGGTGGCCCCTCCCCCCTCTCTTCCTTAAGCAGCCTGAAGGTTGCCAAGCACCAGGACCAACTGTAATCAGGGGAGCAGTTGAACTGTTAGAATGTCAGTTAGAGTACTGAGAGAAAATGCTGAGGAACTCCTCTCGAAAAAGGAAGGACGCTGACACCAACCGTATTTCCACATCATTGAACCGGCTTAACCTGAGCACGATGAGACCTCTCCTGATTGTTTTACATATTTGTTTTGTGTCGTAAATGAAGAAATGTGTCCTCAGGAGCAAGAGAGAGAAACGTTACTTCTGCCTTCTCCAGAAAATTTCCTCCTTTTTTAATATGGGAGTCTAGAGGCTGTTCGGTCGGGAGTAGTCGCTTCAATGAGGCGTACTGAGCCAAAACTATATGTCTGACAGCTTTGGCAGGCAAATGTGAGTGATACAAAACATAATTTGCTACGTTTTTATGTAAGAAATCGTGTCTGTAGTGGGGCATTTGAGGCCACGGTAGTCGAATCCATTTTATTTTTTCACGATTTTTCTCCCTGCTCCTTCATTATCTCCCTATCTGATGATCCGTCTCAAGACGACTGATGAAGATAACATGGCCAATTAAACACTGTGCTTTGGTCTAGGAGGACATTAACTGAGACCTTATTTTGATTCTAATTTAGTCTGAAACTGTCACGATGTGAGCAAACAGAACAAACTTCCAAAATGAATTTGAAATATAACATGGAAATTTACTGCAATTCTCAATTATACAACAAAAAGCAAAGCAAAAAAAATAATCAGTTGAAATAAGTGACAGAGCAGCAGCAGAGCAGTCCAGAGGAACACACAGGGATGATGGTGGACTTGACATTGAGCTGATCTCAGAGCAGTTCAGACTGCAGCACTGACAGTCATCTCCACTTGTTATGATTCCTCCGTCAGTCTCTGCTGGATGAAGCTCTCCTCTCCACTCCACCTCCCAGTAACATGGCCCAGTCAGAGCTGATGCTGCTGCTTCAACCTCTCTGGATCATCAGGACTCAGCTGATCCTCACTCGACATGACCACCTTTCTCACCACTTCCAGCTGATGAGAGAAGAAGACAGACAACAGAAGTCATGAATCAGTGTTCACAGAGACTCCCTTCATCAGCTGTCAGTCAGTGATGATTTAGTACAATACTGCTGAGACCAGCATGGACTGACTCCAACCCTCTACTGACCTCAGAGTCTTCAGTCTGCAGTGTGGACTCTTCACAAGATCACACAGCAGCTTCACATCTGAATCCTGCAGGTTGTTTCCTCTCAGGTCCAGCTCTGTCAGATGGGAGGGGTTGGACATCAGAGCTGAGGCCAGAGAAGCACAGCTGATCTCTGACAACCTGCAGCTCCACAATCTAAATGAAGAATAAATGATGTAACTTTAGAAGACAATGTTTGAAATCATTCAATGTTTAATCATCTGAAGAAGGTTTAAAATGTATTTTAGTTGAAATACATAATTTTTTGTATTTATTTATTTTGTATTCTAATTTATTTCAACAAGAACATGATGAGGAATACGAGTTAAAACTTTAAAAGGTTCACAGTGAATTATCCAGTGTAGATTTTTCTTGTTATATTCAGGTTTAAATGTGCAGCTCAACATTGCTCTGTCACAGTCAATGGACTAAACCACAGAAGAAGAAAATAGACTTTAGCATTCAGATACTCAGTGTGGATCAGTATAATATCAGCCTGATGTCTGCAGTTTAGTGTCACCACAACCTTTATATCATGTTAGTAATAATATGATAATAATAATAAACAAAAAATAATCTCAGCACAGAAGTTAAAAATGATGTCTGACCCCAGGGTCTTCAGTCTGCAGTGTGTACTCTCGAGAAAATCACACAGCAGCTTCACTCCTGAATCCTGTAGCTTGTTTTCACTCAGGTCCAGCTCTGTCAGATGGGAGGGGTTGGACTTCAGAGCTGAGGCCAGAGAAGCACAGCTGATCTCTGACAAACTGCAGCTCCACAATCTGAATGAAGATTAAATGATGTAGATAAAAATGGAGTAAAGTGACATTATCATAATGTCAGCCATCTACAGAAATCATCCAAATGTCAGCACACCATTTATACAACCATTAATGTAAACGCAGATTAATAACATGCTGCTGATCTTAGACAAGTCTGTAATGATCCTATGATACTGATCTATCTCTGTCTACCGATGTTTCTGTGTGTTATGAAGGTTAAATATCAACAATCAGACATCATTTGTAAAAACACTTTGAAATCAACAGAAACTAGAGAAATATTTTCAATTTCAGCAAGTAAACTTGATCAATTTAAAACAAATATGAGTTCAGAGGATCTTCTGTATACAGATGTGACCATTTACCAACAATCATAAACATTCATTTACTTTAACAACTAACAGAAGACTTTTTCTACTGTTTTTTTAAGAAACACAAGTCTTTGGTGACTGCAGACTAAATTTAACACAAGAAAGATGAAAATATGAACAAAAGAGACTTCACAACTGTCTTGTCCTTTTCCTATATAAACTGCTGTGCCAGGCTACAGGGCTCTATTTAAAAAAAAAGGCTTGAGTCACTTGTTTCTGTTTTCCTCTGTCAATTATTTGTTTTGTTTTATCAATAAGCAACAAAAAACATTTTCAAACTAAACATGAGGTCAAAGATTGTTAATCCTGTTAAGCTTGCATCAATCTGTCTGTTCAGACAAAAGGAGCTCTTCAGTCACACAGTCACACCTCTTGCTCTTTACACGGCTGATAGAAGTCTGAGTTAATCAGAACAGCTAATAAATTCATTAATAAATTCAAGATGACTATTCTGACACTAGCTGGGATAGGTGCCAGTCTATTTATGTATTCTGATACTTAAAAGAAACCATAACTTAGATGTCTCATCAGCTAAATAAATTATCTAAATTCTAAAATTATTGACCACAAAAAAATGGCTTCAACAACCACTTTATGAATGTAAGTTATGTATGAACATAAATTAGGTTCTGTTGGAGTCATTTTTGAGTTCAGGAAAATCTGTAAAAAAGTTAAACAAGTTTAATTATGTTGCTTTCATTTATGAAGGAAATTAATATGAAATCTATTCTGAATAGGGATACATTAAGAAAGTCGTTAAAACAGGTTCTACCATTTTTATTATGTGGTGACGTATATGACACACCTCTCATGGACAGGTGGTCTTGAGGAATTGTTAGATGGCTGAAGAGTAACAGTTTTCTGACCACACCCTTGGTATGTTTTTGAACCCTATGTTTAATTTATTTTGTTTTGTCAAACTCAACCAGAGTTTATGATTTAGTAAACGACATCACAGTGTTTGACAACTGTTAAATAAATATATCAGCTCTATAAGAGTAACAGAGAACTGACCCCAGAGTCTTCAATCTGCAGTGTGGACTCTTCAGAAAATCACACAGCAGCTTCACTCCTGAATCCTGCAGCTTGTTTTCACTCAGGTCCAGCTCTGTCAGATGGGAGGGGTTGGACTTCAGAGCTGAGGCCAGAGAAGCACAGCTGATCTCTGACAAACTGCAGTCCCTCAATCTGAATGAAGAAAAAATGATGTAGATAAAAATGGAGTAGAGTGACATCATCATAATGTCAGCCTTCTAGAGAAATCATCCCAGATGATTAATAACATGGTGCTGATCTCAGAAAAGTCTGTATTGATCCAATGATACTGATCAATATCTGTGTCTTGATCTTTGTGTGTGTTCTGAAGGTTAAATATCAATAATCAGACATCATTTGTAAAAACATTTTGAAATGAACAGAGACTAGAGAAATATTTTCAATTTCAGCAAGTAAACTTGATCAATTTAAAGCGAATTAGTTCAGAGGATCTTCTGTATACAGATGTGACTATTTACCAACAATCATAAACATTCATTTACTTTAACAACTAACAGAAGACTTTTTCTACAGTTTCTTTAAGAAACAGAAGTCTTTGGTGACTGCAGACTAAATTTAACACAAGATGAAAATATGAACAAAAGAGACCTCACAACTGTCTTGTCCTTTTTCTATATAAACTGCTGTGCCAGGTTACAGGGCTCTATTTAAAAAAAGGCTTGAGTCACTAATTTCTGTTTTCCTCTGTCAATTATTTGTTTTGTTTTATCAATAAGCAATAAAAAACATTTTAAAACTAAACATGAGGTCAAAGATTGTTAATCATGTTAAGCTTGCATCAATCTGTCTGTTCAGACAAAAGGAGCTCTTCAGTCACACCTCTTGCTCTTTACACGGCTGATAGAAGTCTGAGTTAATCAGAACAGCTAATAAATTCATTAATACATTCAAGATGACTATTCTGACATTAGCTGGGATAGGCGCCAGCCTATTTATGTATTCTGATACTTAAACAAACCATAACTTAGATGTCTCATCAGCTAAATAAATTATCTAAATTCTAAAATTATTGACCACAAAAAATGGCTTCAACAACAACTTCATGAATGTAAATTATGTATGAACGTAAATTAGGTTTTGTTGGAGTCTTTTTTGAGTTAAGCAAAGTCTGTAAAAGAGTTAAACGAGTTTAATTATGTTACTTTTCATTTATGAAGGAAATGAATATGAAATCTATTCTCAACAGGGATAAATTAAGAAAGTCGTTAAAACAGGTTCTCTCATTTTTGTTATGTGGTGACGTATATGACACACCTCTCATGGACAGGTGGTCTTGAGGAATTGTTAGATGGCTGAAGAGTAACAGTTTTCTGACCACACACTTGGTATGTTTTTGAACCCTATGTTTAATTTATTTTCTTTTGTCAAACTCAACCAGAGTTTATGATTTAGTAAACGACATCACAGTGTTTGACAACTGTTAAATAAATATATCAGATCTATAATAGTAACAGAGAACTGACCCCAGATTCTTCAGTCTGCAGTGTGGACTCTCGAGAAAATCACACAGCAGCTTCACTCCTGAATCCTGCAGGTTATTGTCACTCAGGTCCAGGTATCTCAGATGAGAAGGGTTGGATTTCAGAGCTGAGGCCAGAGAAGCACAGCTGATCTCTGACAAACTGCAGTCCCTCAATCTGAATGAAGAATAAATTATGTCAACACAGATTAATACAATACTTCTGATGTCACTCAAGTGTGGAATAATTTGAATATATCAAATCAGAAATGTTTTACTGTAACTGTTTAATATTTATATCAGGACCTTTTTACTGTATTCGGTCTCTCAGTAGGTACATGTCATCAAAGCAGAGGCCTGCATTGTTTCATCAAGTTTCATCAGTCTCAGTTAGATAAATGACTCTGGTAACCACGTTACAACAGATTTTTCTTTTTCAGCTTGAGACAGACCTTGAATCTTACTTTGTCGTGATGTTTTGTCCTGTGTCAAGCTGCTGTTTATCACTTTTAGCTCTGGTTTAATGCACACCACACCAAAGCATGTGAGGGTTGGCTGTAGCCATATCAGCTTCTGACATCATGAAGATCATCACCCGTTCCTCACTTCACTTGATTGAACTAACCTGGTCTGTTTCTTCCTCTGTTTACACAGAAGCTCAACTCTCTGCAGCCTGTTTTAACTGTGGCCCTCTTATCCCTCACACATGTCTCCAGCCTCACAAGTACTGACATCATCTCCACTGACTGAGGACCACGAAAAACAGTCCTATCAAACATTTTATTACATTTTTTAATTTCATCAGATTTTCACTAAGGCAAATCTTGAAGAATGAAATAGAGTCAATGAACTGACCTCAGAGTCTCCAGTTTACAGTTTGGACTCTCCGTCCAGCAGACTGGTCTTCACTCCTGAATCCTGCAGCGTGTTTCCACTCAGGTCCAGCTCTCTCAGGTGGGAGGGGTTGGATTCGAGCTGAGGCCACGACTTCACAGTGAGTCTCTGGAGTCCACAGTTAGAAAGTCTGTCATGACACATATTCAAAACATGTTATGATGAAATCAGACCTCAGCACAACATACTCAGAGTTTTGAAACAACAATCTTTGTTTGGTATGATCAGCACTTATGGTGGCTAATGTTCATTAATGTAAGCAAACTTTAGATGGAAATGGTTAATTATAGTGCAATTGTTGCATTTGAGATCGATAAGAATCATTCTTATTGATTTATTTAAGTTGCAGTTGTTTTGCTTATTTCATTGGATGAGAAAAAAGTGCTTTTATTTTTAAATACGTTCCACATGACTCAACCTCCTCTGCAACTATTTTCCTGTTCGTAGCATACCTGC
>NW_020857848.1:0-578 GCF_000972845.2 Larimichthys crocea
AAAAAAACAAAAAAATAAAAAAGAACGACAAAATGAAAAAATGCAAAAAAGGAGAAAAAAAACGAAAAAATGAAAAAAAATGAAAAAAGAACAACAAAATTAAAAAAATTAAAAAACGAAAAAGGCCGAAGAAAAAAGAACGGAAAAAAATACAGATGTTTTTTTTGTTTGTTTAATTTTACAAGTTGGACCAGGAGAGATTTAGTTTCCTGTTCAAACACACTTCAGCGTGAATGTAAAAATGATTTTACTGGGCACATTCTCTTTTATGCAATGCAGTGAAATAACAAGAGCAGTCAGAAAGTATGTTCCTCAGTGTGTTTATTGAGTAGCGGAGGAGAGTTAGCATCAACATCATCAAGGTTCAAGTCCAGTATGGACCAAAGTATGGAAGGTCGACTGGTTGGAGAGGTGCTGATTCACCTCCTGCAAAAAAAAGAAAAAAGGACAAAAAAAAGGAAATAGAACAAAAAAATGAAAAACCAAACAAAAAAACAAAAACCAAAAAAAATTTAAAAAACAAAATGAAAAAATACAAAAAAACAAAAAAAACCAAAAAAAATAAAAAAAGAACGACA
>NW_020857849.1:0-2246 GCF_000972845.2 Larimichthys crocea
ACAAATCTCTCAGAACATGGTCCATTAGCCTTTGAAACATGGCTGGCGCCCCCTGGAGACCAAATGGCATGACCTTGAATTGATACATACCAAATTGTGTTCTGAAAGCGGTCATCTCCCTGGCATCTGGTGCTAAGGCAACCTGCCAGTAGCCCTTGCTGAGATCCAGTGTGGTGATGTACTGAGCTCTGCCAACTCTCTCCACCAGATCATCAATCCGAGGCATGGGGCATGGGTCAAAGTTGGACACTGCATTCAAGTATCTGAAATCAATATCTGAGAGAACCATCTTTCTTTGGAACCAATACAATGGGACTGCACCACTCACTGCAGGAAACCTATTATCCCCAGCTCCAACATCAACTTGATTTCCTTCTGCAGCAGAGGAATTAACCACTCAGGAATCCTGTAGCTCTTCTGCCACACCGGGGCATCTCCCTTCAGCCAAATCCTGTGCTGCACCAGTGAAGTGAAACCTGGGGTCTCTCTGAAGAGCTCGGGGTCAAGTAGAGGTTTTACCTCTGCCTGCTGAGTGAGAGACAGATGTGACAGGTCCATCTCTGGGGCCTCCACTGCCATGGTGGTGGCTGGGAAGAACTTGTCAACAGTGTCCTGCTCCTGCACAGCACGGACCAAAAGCTGCTGGTGCACCAGCTCCGGGCACACCTGGAACTCCTTCAGCAAGTTGATATGAAAAGTCTGGTATCCTTCCTGCCATTGTTGTTTAACAGCACGACAGTAACTAGGTAGCTGTCACGTGACAAATAACGAGACTGACCAAAAAACGAACATACTGCTCGTCACACAGCCTGAGCTGCCAGTCACATGACAAATGAACAATCTGGATGAATGGACGAACCATTCAGCCTGAGCTGCCTATCACATGACAAATGAAGGTTCCGAATGAACAAACAAACGAGGACGAACTGCTTCTTACACAGCGTGACAGTCACGTGACAGCTGGTAGAAGCCAAGTGAATGTAAAACTCATTTTGACAATTGGTAAGACAATTAAGTAAGACAAAAAGTAACAATAAGTTCCCTAATATGTTTACATGGTGCATTTTTTGTGTCCAAAACGTGACATTACTACATTTGTTATTGTTTTATAGCAGAGTATAACACAAAATTAACATACATATAACATATAATTCTCTAAAGTATTTCTTTACAAACACACTTTACATTATATACCTAATAACACTATACATATCTACAAGAACCAAAGACCACTAATTAATTATGATTTCATGAATGAATAATGTATATTGTGTATGACAAGACACATCATTCATTTCCTTATTTGTTTCTCAGTCCACAGCCCTGTAGCTCAGCTACAGCTGTCACGTGACAAAAGAACAAACGAACGATCTGTATGAACGAACTGCTGTGCTTACTGCTCGTCACACAGCCTGAGCGGCCAGGCTGTCACGTGACAAATGAACCTGAGGACAGACACACAGTTGGGTGAGTCGGGAAATAATCATTTCTGTTTCATGTCCTCCTGATTTAGCTTATGCAGCTGCCATGTGGCGAGGGAAGGTATTGCATTACAATGAACGAATCACTCACTGAGACAACTCATTACTCCCAAGTCATATCAATTAGTTCATATTGAACGAATCGTTCACGACCAACACATCACTAGTCAAGGATCAGCCAAGAGCCAGCCAAGGGCCCATCATGGAAACGGGAGAACTTTTGAGTTGCTACTACTGTAATCAGAGACAGGTGAAACAAATCAGGGGCAGGTGCAAAATCAAAAAAGGCAGGAAACAAGACAGGAAGTAAGACAGACAGGGTGGAACTACAAAATAAAACAGGAAACACAGAGACAAACTAAAAACTGTTACAGGGTAAATCTAACAATGGATGGATGGATATTGACCACTTTGCACTGACCAACTCAAAATGACATTGAACCTGCCTTTGGCTCATTTAGTTATGCCTGTATGCTTCAAGTAGTGCATCATAATTCCAGTGACCAAGAAAAAATAGTCCAGAGTTATATGTAGTTATGAAATGCTTTGAGGGGCTGGTCAAGGATCTGCTCCTCACTACTCAGCACACTGGATCCATCACAATTTGCTCAGTGTACTAACCAATCAACAGCAGATGCCATAGCATGCATACTTGGTGAAATTGCTGTTCAATTAACTTAATATAAATGGGTGCAAAAATGGAGAGGATGGTGAGCTTAAAGTACCTTACCACATCACTTAGGGTCTAACCTAGGTGCTACATAT
>NW_020857850.1:0-603 GCF_000972845.2 Larimichthys crocea
ACTTTTTATACGTTTACATGGATGTTCATTAAAAACACACAAACTGTGACTTTCCTTCCTCTGAGCTCACTGACTGTGTCTCTGTGAACCATGAACTTCTTCTTTGTCTGGATGTTTCATAAAGTTTCACTTTGTGTGTGGGTGGATAGCATCAGTGTTGTGTTCAATGTCGCCTCAGAAGTCACAATAGCTGAATTTAAGACACTGAAAAAGGTCATTTTAAAGCAGCAGCTCTTGTGTTTTTGTTCAACTAAAGAGCCCAAAAAGAAGCTCACGTGTGTGTCTTTGGAATAATTTGACTTGAAAACATATAAAAAAAGATATTAAACATGTATTAAAAGGACATTTGCATTGTCTCAAAGATATTTATAGATTAGAACGTACTTTAGATTTAGAAATTTAAAAAATATTCATTGAAATATGAAGGTTTCTGTCAAATAAATAAATAAAATATTCATTGAAATATGAAGGTTTCTGTCAAATAAATAAATAAAAAACATCTGTTTTATATCTTAATAATTTAAATGAATGAATCTAAAACCATAAACAACTTTGATAATCACTGATTTTATCAGATTTCATAAATCTCACATGCTGGACCTT
>NW_020857851.1:0-558 GCF_000972845.2 Larimichthys crocea
AATAAATGTAAATGTATTTAAAAAATATAAAATATTTGAACGTTTGTTCTTGTAACAACAAAACCGTGTGGAGTCATGGTTACAGGTTTCAATCAACGTTCAGCGCCTCACCTGTACGTCAGCTGCGCCACCTGCCGGCTCACGGGACGTATCGCCGGGGTGATGACGGCGCTTCCGGGACGTGACGTCACGGGATGCTACGTTCATGTGGTCCTCGTAGTTTACTGTTTTCAAATGTTATCAAATGTTATCAAATGTTATCAAGTGGATTTCTGCAGCGGTGGAAGGAGTATTTATATTTAAAAAGTAAAAGCAATAATAAAAAGGGTAAAATTACTTCACTACAACTAAACATTCAACAAAGGTATTAGCAGCTAAATGTATTTAAAGTATCAAAAGTGAAAGTATACATAGGCAGCAAGATGTAAAAGTAAAAGTAAAAGTAAAAATACACTCCATTACATTACTGGCAGCAAAATATACTTCAAGTATTGGAAGTAAAAGTGTGTAGTGTGTCATATTATATATGATGGTATATTATTGTACTATTGTACTACT
>NW_020857852.1:0-4154 GCF_000972845.2 Larimichthys crocea
GCTAATGTTAGCTCAGTTTGTTAGCCAGACTGGCCACACTGTGAGCCAGAGCTCCAGGAGACTCTGAGTGTTCGTTATGGAGCCAGTGTTGTGCTAGAACTGAAATTGGCAAGAGGACAATGTAACTGGGCTCAGCAGCCGGCAGAGGAACACAGACCAAAGAGGTCATTAAAGATTACCATTACTATTACAGATCAGTGGAGGAACCGATTTTATCACATACTACTTATTTTGTTCATTTTGTATTGTAAAATATCATTTTTACTTGAGAATGAGCCTCAAAGAATTCTTCCAACGCTCTCTTTGAATGATCGGTGCTTGTCCCCTGAGTTTTCATAATCCTGCTTTGGTTTAGATGCACTCACAGCACTCCTGGTGCACTGACAGCAGCACCAAGTATTGTTGAACTGTTTTGCCCTGGGTTTAACCTTTCAGGCCTACTTTCCGATTGATGGAGCTTGTTTTGGCTGTACAGAACCTGGTGGGATTGCAGGTCAGTTGTGAGAGTAAAGTCATAATACAATAGCTTGCCGTTTCTTTTTCCTTATTTCTTGGCAGTTTCATCTTTATTAAACAGACTGAGAGTGCAGGGAAAGACAGAAAACAGGGGCATGACCAGCAACAAAGGTTGCTGACTGCAATCAAACTAGCAACATTGCAGTTATTTGGCATGCAGTAACCATTCAGCTATCATGGCACTTGTCTTCAGCTGCAAAGCACAATGTTACCTGTATAATGTGTTATATAATGTATGCATAGATTGTCCAGCTCACATCTGAGACCAAATCCTTTCTTTTTTAGTTTTCAAGTTTTTAAGAAAGGTTTTCTTAGAAACAGGAGCAGGTCTTTATTTTTTTAAACATTTGGAAACCTGCATGGTTGCAACCATGCTGACTTTCTTCTCTGTTGGCCCGTGTTACTGGTGTGTTGCTGACATCCCATTGGAATAATCTAAAACGAATGGCATTCTCATTCCTATGCAAAAGACAAAACAAACAGGCACCCACTCATGAAAAAAACAGCTGCACAGCAGTATTAGAGGGAACCTTTAAGATAAAGATTTAGCAGCGTAGATGAGAGAATTTAAAAAGCAGGGTTGTTGATGCTTAAAATCAGAGCACTGCTGGTTGTAATTTCCTGCACTGACTTCCATTACAGGAACTATCAGTCCCACAGCAGAGGCACAGCTATCTGATGCTCTGTGTGTGTGTGTGTGTTTGTGTGTGTGTGTGTGTGTGTGTTGTAGAGTTTGTGATGAGCAGCAGAGTACATTTCTGTTCACTTTCATCACCTCCTCGCCGCCTTTGTCTTCGCACAGGGTTGTTCAGGCTGAACCTCGGCCTCTCCGCTCTCTGAACATTGATTTTCTTCAATTCGCCCATTCAGAGAAAGTTTACATACTGACAGAGCAGCAGACAGATAAAGGACGATGTCCGATAAAGAGTGAATGAAAAATTTATATAACCTGCTAACAGTGAATTTCCTCCAAACGCCCTGAAGAGCTGCCACAAGAAAAGTGTAACACTGCAACTAAGATTCTTATTTGTGGGTCAGCACACTCAGCAGGAGGGTTTCTCCCACTGCAATTTCTCTCTTCTTAGAGAGGACCGCAGGAGAAAAATCTTCTTTTGCTGATTTTTGTCCTGAGGTAAAGTTTGCTCTTTGTAGCTTCAAATACAAAATATAAAACACCCCTTGATCTCTTCCTCTGCTTTCTCCCTGTGTTGTACCTTCTCTCTGCTAACACAGGGGTCATCTGACGCTGTGATGGTGAGAGATTCCTGCTCGTGTTTGTGGCTTCCTGTCCTGGTTCTCTACGGATGTGTGAGCAGATTTCTTTCCGTTAGCCTTTTGTTTCGATTCCTCCAGAGGGAAAACAGTGACCTGCTAACAGAAGCCAAACAAACGAGATCCAGCTCTCTGGAGACTGTTTGTAGTTCCTTCAGCTGATTTTCAGGTTGTCTCCTGCCTTCTTGCCCAGTGGGAGCTGACAAAGGCTCCTGCCCCTGTTATTCTCCAGACCATTATAATTATAGGTAATACATCTATATCTATCTATACTGGATTCCCATTTATTAAATATGAATATAGATTTCCTTATAAACACTTGTGTATGACACACCTATGAGCCATATTTAGCTTTTTACTCAGTGAAGTACAAGTGAAATAAGAAGGGAACATTATGTTCCATTAGACTCAATAGATGAGTTTCTCAGCCCGAGGACAGAAGCTGCTCTGTAGTCTGCTGGTACAGCAGCAGATACTTCTGTACTGCTTGCCAGACAGCAGCAGAGTGAACAGACTGTTGCTGGTGTAAGTATTGTTTTTTTAATATCCTTTGGGCTCTGCACAGACACCTCAGCTCACCGATATCACTGATGCTCAGATGGTACCAGTGATGTTCTGTGTGGGTTTAATCACCTGCTGCAGAGTCCTCCTGTCCTGGACTGAGCAAAAACCTCGCCAATTCATGATGTTTCCAATCACTCCTCCACTCCTGTCAAAGTTGACAAGAACGTGGTACAGGATTTTTAAAAGTAGTGGTGTATGAATCGGAATTCATCCTAATCATTCACCCGGATCCTCTTACTGACCCCGGATTAACAAGTCTGTAGTCTCCATTAAGCCAGATTCTTACCGTTTTACCTGCCTAACACCAGACTACATATACAAATTAAAATGATAAATTGCGTCATTCACTAGTTTTCTTTTAACCTTTACAGTCTCGTTGCAACATGTCTCAGTCCATCCACCTAAAAGCTTCCAGAAATCCTGCTACTTTTGTTGACAATAAGCAGTAATTATTAAATCTCAGGAACTAAAACTGTTTGTAAGATTTCTAACAGTGTCTCTATATTACTGATTCCCAGATACCTTAAACTGTTCACCTGCTCCTCCTCAGCTCCACTGATGTAGACAGAGGTGTGTCTTTTCTAAAGTGCTGATTTCATTTAGCGTCATGAAGCCAATGGTCCAATCAAGATAAAGGAACATCACAGTCAAATTATTTGACTATTTATCTGATGTCCAGGGTGATGCTTGCTCATGCCTTTGGACTGCCAAAGGTGTCATTATTAACAAAGGTTTTCTGAACGTTACATTGAGAACCTTAACACAAAGCTTTTTACACATGTAAAGGAGTGCCAGGTTTGTGGTTAAATGTACTAATATGTCTATATTTACAGTTTACAACTGTAAATATTTAACTTTTGGGGATAAAGCCAGTATTTTATTCATGTCAGCAGCTGCAGTACCAGCCCATTAAAACTGTTAATTAAGACATGACCCCCTAAGACATGAAAAAACATCATACACCACACTGGATCTTGCTGTCAGATATGACAGCATGATCACAGGATATGATCAAAACTCTACATGACTGGAGAAACAGACAACATCATATTATCTATTTTTCAGCTGAAGCAAGTACCAACAGCACTGCTCTGTGATGATGAATAATGGAGGTGAATGACCTGTGAAATCAGCCAGAAAACCCAGCCTTCTTATACTGTCACATGCTGCTAACGAATCTCACCAAACTTACCATGCGTGGCCAAATATATGTCATGTACACCGATTCAAGCCTGCAGGCCAGCAGGGAAACAGCTTTGAGAGGCAGCTCTAATTAAATCAGAGCCATAACAAGGAACAGTGCTGCCATGAAAGTAGATGGACATTGTGATAATGGTGACTGTCTGAACACTGGAGAGAAGTGAGAGGTGACAGTCTCTACATGAGGACTATTATCCTGTCACTGAAATCACTCAGAAACCTGTAAAAGCACCTGTGCCTGAGGTGTCATTGGTCAGGTTCTGTAAATGATGCTGCTCTACTCCTATTATCAGGGTTTATGCAGGAATCCTTAAGTTAATTTTAATACCTTTTTAATACCTTCTAAATATTTTTAAAACCTCAACACAACTAGTTATATAGTAAAAACAGGATCAATAAATGGGAAATACATTAGTTATTGCCATGCAGTAGTGTACATGCGCTCCTATTTATCAATCGGGCCAACCCTAACCAGTTTTGTCTTTCCCACATGCAAATGTTTTTGCTATTTCTGAAGATGCGATGGCTGCAGTGGAAGTGTGACTGGTGGTGGGACTCGGTTGGAACAGTGTACTGAGCATACTAGCAGCACAGAAATGTGA
>NW_020857853.1:0-5391 GCF_000972845.2 Larimichthys crocea
GTCAATTGGGTCAACACCTTTAAGAATTAGACCTTTGGATTTTAAGACTTTCCTTTTGATTTTTAAAAAATTTAAATAAAAGCCTTTTATAGTTAGGGCTGTTTGGGACTCAGGTCATCCCTAGTTCCTTTATGTTATGCTGCCTTTTTTTTGCCATAGGAGATTTTTGTAGGATTGACACTCGCGGGGGAGGGCGACTCCTTTTTTGGGGAGACCCCCCCCCACGAGGGGTCCTTGGGGACACCCCCGAGGTGTTATGCCTTCCCCACTCCTGTTGAGTGGTGTGTTGCCTAGCCAGTCGGTTCACGGAGTTCGGTTTGTGATTGTTGAAGATGCAACCCATCGGCCACGTACCGAAAAACGCTGCGCGCGCGCGCGCGCGAGAGAGGAGAGGAGAGAAAGAGCCAGCCGCGCGCGAGATCGATCGCGCAGATTGCGTCTAGATCTCACGGCGCGAGAGGAGATATAGGCTGAGAGCGCTGTCGAGCGCGGCCATAGCGCGGCCAATCTCGCCATTCTGTGGACATATTTCGCCAGTAAGGCTATCTTCCTCTGGTTTGTTGTGGGTTTACTTAATCTCAAATTTTTACTCCCCCGGCTCCCTAGTTTCTGTTTTAGCTTTAGAGTTGACGTGGCCCCCCGTCCTGGCTTCCTCGTTCCTTTCCCCTGTGATTGGCTGTCATCCTTTTGTGGTGCTTGTCGTTCTATCTCTGTTTGCTAGCAGGTTGGCTCTGGCCGTCCTAGCAGCCTGGCCTGTTCTCGTGGTTTGGATCGTGGCTTTCTGCTTGCGCTTGGTGATCCTGCATGTACGCCCAGCATAACCCCTACTTCCACTTACTACATCACTATTATTACGGTTCATCTCATTACTACTCCATATCGTATTTATCCCTGTATAGCCATATTTTTTATCATTATTATAACTTCCATGTGTTCCCCATTTTATCAGTCATGTTACCCAATATGTTTGTGTTTGATTCTTGGTCCTGGTACACGGGACATCACTCTGCACGTTCTTGTCCTGTCCTGGGCGAGGGCTGGCTCTCCTCTGTGGCTCTTCCTGAGGTTTCTTCATTTTTTCCCGTAAAAGGTCAAGGGCTTTTTTGGGGCAAGTCTTCTCCTCACTCCCTCATATCTCTTTCCCTCGATACAGATTTGAGGGTCCTAACCGGACAGAGGTGTGGTCACTCCCTGTCCCGCTTGGTTAACTGCTCTTTGATTGGCATCCTGTACTGTGTGGGACCCCCTTTGTGGCTATCTCAATATAACATGCTTGGTCATTTGGATTGCTCGTATTTGCTGAGCGCGCGTTTGTTCGGTTCGTAAAATGACAGACAATGACAGTATGAGGCAGGCTCGACTTGAGCCTGTGTAACAAGTTAAACATCGAACTATGAAGTATTTAAAATAAGGTTTAATATTAGCAGTGGAATGCTACCCTGGCATGGTAAAATTCCGGGCTCTATACCCTTGGCTGAGGATTTACTATTACCCACCTATAGAATTAAATATTCTATGCTCATTTCTAAACCAATTGCTAATGCTACACATGCTACTGTTAAGTGCTAGCAAGTTCAGGCTTTTGCCACTCACTTTAACTAAGATAACCTGTTTACCGCTTAATTCATGCTACTATTAATGTTAGCGCGTAAGAGACAGCGAGCAGGTTGCTAGCGCCGGTTATAGTGCTAGCTTGATAAAAGATTCATGCCTACCACTGGTAACATTGCTGGCCACATGCCTAAAATTAATGTCAAATGCTAATATACTAATTAACATTCGACACTAAAAATTAAAGACTGGTAATTCTTAACATGACGCCCCCGCTAGCAATATCATTAGCATGTTAGCAATTGGCCATGGTTTTTAATTTTTAGGGGTTAGTGCTAATGCTGATTATTTAGTGGATAATTAGACACTACAGCCACTAAAATTAATTTTAGGTACCTGGTAATTTCGTCTCCTGTTGTCTAAATAAAAATGTTAACATATGACTATTGATGGTGTGCTTTTGACTACGACCCCGGGGCCATAACAGCTCCACTCGTCACTCTCATAAATTTCTGCGGGCATTTTTTCTAGTTACTAGTTTCGACGTGTGTTTGTTTTGAATACCGGACCCCCCGGCAACAGGCCCACTCGTCACTCTACCAATTTCTGCTGGTGAATTTTTTTTTAGTTAGTGACGAGTGCCTACGAACTTGTCAACTACTACCAGTAGCAGCCAGCTCTGGGAGTACGCTGATTCTCGTGCCGTTTTCCTTTCTCTGCGTGCACTACTGCCGCGCACACATCCTCTATATGTTATCCACCCCCCCGCGCTTATTATTGAGGTGCCTGAAGGAGCACAATCTTTATTATCTCTCGGGCTTATTACTTATTGAGTGTGCCCTTGAATGAAAGAGCACACTCTTTAAAACCTTCCGGGAGCTTATTAGTGACGAAGTGCATTTACTGGGACACTGTTTCCAACTACTCACAGAGGTGCTAGCAAGCTCTGGGAGTAGTTGACGAGTGCCTACGACACTCGTCTTCAACTATCCGTTCTTCTGCCGTGCTTTCATGGCTCTTATTCATTATTCATTTCCTGCCTTTTAAGAACCCTTATATCGCCTGGCCCGCAGCGGTTTGAGAGGGACCCCAACAATATTATTTTATATCAAACCCCGTGCGTCTTGATTTCCGAAATCGTCCGTGCTATTACTTTTTCTAAGAGATTCGCGTGCTTCTTTTTCCCGCTTTGAATTTTATTCTGGAAAAAACTGCCGACACAAATTTTCCCATAGGGAATGAATGGGGAGGCCCGAACATAAAAACATTTCAACAGACATTTTCAACAATGAACTGCTCTGGATACTTTCACCGATTGAAGAGACTTCTTTAAACTTTAAACGTAGGTATGCTTCCCTTACTTTCAGGGATCCTTACTCATCGACAGGCTTTACCTTTTTTCAACCCTATTAAGGCTCACCAGTGAGCAGCGGTTTTTTTTGGTTTAGTCACCACATTTCTTGGTTTATATATGGGTGTGTACTCTGTGGCGGCATGTTTGTGCTAGAGGGGCTGACATTCATCAGCTTAGCGTGAGGAGCATTGGGAGGAAAATCAGTGTAATGTCACATACAACGTATTCCACTACGTGGCTCTCTAATTCTGCCCACTTACAGACACGCTTTATGTCATAGAACCGTAGGAACATTTGTCGTCTTTACTCACATTCGCCTGCTATAAACATTTACTGTCAGACAATATCTCTTGGGCTGACCCGTAAAAATATGCGGCAGCATACCTCCCTCCTCAGCCTCATATACTCCCATGTTAAAAAAGGCTTGGGATCTATATTTCTGGAGGAAAGCAGAAGTAACTTTCTCTGACTCGCTCTTACGGACACATTTCTTCACTTATCGACACAAACAATCTGTAGTACGTTCAGGGAAGGGCACCGGATGCCCCCATGATTTCGGTTCACTGATTGGAATTACGGTTTGGCCAGAGAGCCCTCCTCTTTTCGATTGGTGTTTGGTCCCCTCAGGCACTTTTCCGTCTCTTCTCTGTTCAGGATTTTCAAACTCGGCCGTTCCAATCGACTAACCACGTTGCAGTAAGCCCCAGGGCGGCCTTTTAGCATTGTTATGGCTTCACCTTTGAACTTTTGTCTGTATAAAATGGCTAGACTTCAGAGACAGCAGAGCAGCTAGCCACTCAGCGCTTTAGCTGTAAACGATAAGACATGCTTAACTGGTCTCTCACTTTCATCCCGGCCATGATGAAAACATTAGTGGCAACTGGTAATTGCTAGCTCACGTCAACGCTAGCTACATTTAGCATTAGCCACTAATATTACAAATCATGCTATTGTTAATATTGCTAATGCTAAACATGCATAATGCTACTTAACCTAGCCACTACTGAATTAAACTACATGATCTTTGCTATCAACATTTAATGTGATAATTGTTAGCCGTATGCGCCTGCAATGAGCATTGCCAGTCATAGAATTAAACAACTTATGCTCACTTGCTACTACATGTTTTTTAATGTAATCATTTGCTTAATTGCTTTTAATTTCATTGCTAATGGTAATTAGCATTCACACTAAGAATTTTTAAATACATGATCATTGCTAACATGTTAATGTTAACAGCTAATGTTAATTTAGCATTAGCCACTAAGAATTAAATTACATGATCATTGTTAACATGTTAAATGTTAACCTGTAAAGCTAATTCGTATTAGCCAATAGATTATTTATATTATACCTGTTAATGTTATTACATGCTCTACCACTGCTAACATTGCTACTGTGTAATTGCTAGCACGTCAATAATAGTCACTCATTTTTAGGTCATTAAGAAGACCTGTCTATATGTGTAAACATTTGTAACGTCATTTAACATCTTAATGTTAATTGGCTAGGTGTTGTCTGTCTAAATATGTGATAATGCCAGCCAGAGCCACAGCTAGCCTGTTAACACTTTCATTAGCCATCTTTTAAGCATTTAAATACATTGCCCATGCTAACATTGCTATGTGAAACTGCTTTAATGCTAACAATTGCTTTACATGCTTACTACTTAATATTAGCCATTAGAATTAACTATCCATGCTCATTGCCACATGCTAATGTTACCTTGTTTACTGTTAATTGCTAGCCCTTAGTGCTAGCCACTCATTTTCAGTCACTAAGAACCCATTGCTAATGTTAACATGCTAATGTTAACAATCTAGTAATTAGCCATTAGCCACTAAGAAATTAAATACCTGCACTTGTAACTCTTAATGTTAACCTGCTAAAGCTAATTAATATTATCCACTAGGAATTAAATACCTGTTAATGTTAATATGCTAATGTTAACATGTTAATGTTAATTGCTAGCACGTCAATGCTAGTCACTAATTTTTAGTCACTAAGAATACATGCTAATGTTAATGTGGTAATATTAATTGTTAGTGCGCCAAAGACAGCAGAGCAGCTAGCGCGTTAGCACTAGCTGTAAAGACATGCTAACTGCTAACATTAGCGGCCAAAGCTAAAATTACTGCAAATGGTAATTGCTAGCGCGTCAACAATACCAATTAACATTAGCTACTAAGAATTTATTACATGACAACTGCTAACATGCTAAGCTATTTGCTAGGACTTCTGCGCTAGCAATTAGCCATAGCCACGAATAACCAAATACATGCCTAAAGGATATAAAAAGTTGGATGACCTACAATTTTTTGATGTTAAATTCAGACAAAACTGAAGTTCTTGTAATTGGACCCAAACACCTCAGAAACTCTCTTTCTAGAGACTTAGTTACTTTAGATGGGATCACCCTGGCCTCCAGAAAGAATCTTGGAGTTGTTTTTGATCAGGATTTGTCCTTTAACGTCCACATAAAACAA
>NW_020857853.1:6649-8545 GCF_000972845.2 Larimichthys crocea
TAGCCACGAATAACCAAATACATGCTACTTGCTAATATGCTAATGCTAACATGCTAATGTTAATTAGCACTAGCCACAAAGAATTAAATACATGTTAATTCTACCATGTTAATGTTAATTGTTAGCCATCTGCGCTAGCAATGAGCATTAGCCACGAAGAATTAAATACATGCTCATGTTAACATGCTAAAGCTAACTTGCTAATGATAATTGTTAGCGCGTTGTCTGTCTAAAATGACAGACAATGACAGCAGAGCAGATAGCGTGTTAACAATTAGCATTAGCCATTAACTATTAAATAAATGCTAATGTTAACATGCTAATGCTAACCTGGTAATGCTAACCTGCTAATGCTTATTGATTACTATTAGCCACTAAGAATTAAATACATGCTCATTAATAACATGCTAATGCTAGCATGCTAATGTTAACTGCTGCCTGAAGAGCTCCCACACTATTGTTATCCTACATCTTTATTATTATTATTGGTGTGGGTGCCTGAAGGGCTCCCACACCAATAATAATAATAATAAATTTTGAGAGTGACGAGTGGGCTGTTGCCGGGGGTCTGTAGTCAAAAAGCACACCTCAAATAGTCATTTTTAACATGTTTATTTAGACACAGGAGCAGCTAGCGCTGCCGCGCAAGCAATTCACATTAGCGTGTTAACAATTACCATGTCTTTAATTTTTAGTGGCTAATGTTAGTTAGTATGTTAGCATTTGCATTAATTTTAGCATTGGCCGCTAATGTTACCAGTTAGCATGTCTTTACAGCCAGCGCTAATGAACTAGCTGCTCTGCTGTCTCTGACGTGCTACCAATTAACATGTATTGTATTGTTATCCTACATCTTTTATTGAGTGTGCGTGCAAGGCGCATCCTCGATTTTCCTACCTTGCGGGCTAATCATGTCGTAGCGGGGCATTTGAGGCCACGGTAGTCGAATCACGGTTGTTTAATTTTTCACTGATTTTTCTCCCTTGCTCCTCACTCAAGCTGATGAATGTCATCCACTCTAGCTCAAACATTCGCCACTACACACCCATCTAACCACACGAATTGACTAATAAAAACTGCTGCTCAACTTTTTGAGCCTTGATAGTTTTGAGAAACGGTAATAAAAAGCTTTTTTTTTTTTGTCATAGAGTGGGTCGTGAATCCCTGACGAATAGGGAACATACCCTCCGTTTTAAAGTTAAATGCAGGTTTACTCTCGGTTAAAGTATGTCCAGAGCAGTTCAATGTGGTTGAAAATGTGCGTGTTGCAAATGTAACTTTTTTTTTCCAAGGCCTCCCCAGATACCATTCCCTATGGGGAAATTTTCGCAGGTTATTTTTCAAATAAATTCGCGAAAAAACCGTCGCGAATTCTCTCTTAGACAAGTAATAGCCACTCGATTCGGGATCAAGGACGCAAACGTTTTTGAGATATAATTTGTTGGGGTCCTCGTCACCCGACTGCGGGCACGCATTCATGTTCGAAAAAAGGGCGGAAAATGATTATAATACATTTAATGCCCAATGACATTTGTAAAACGCCGAGAAAAGAAAAATGTTTGACGAGTGCCTACGGCAACACGGACTCAATCTACTCCCAGAGCTTGCTAGCTCTGTGAGTAGTTTGGACGATTTTCGTAGGCATCGTCCTACTAGAAAGCCCGAGAATAATAAAGGTGTGCTCTTCAGGCACACTCAATAATAATAAGATAAGCCCGAGAGGTTTTTTAAAGAGTGTGCTCTTTTCAGGCACACTCAATAAGAATAAGGCCCGAGGGTTTTTAAAGAGTGTGGCTCTTTCAGGCCACACTCAATAAGCCCAAGACCCGAGAGATAATAAAGAGTGTGCTCCTTCAGGCACACTCAATAAGCGCGGTGGATAAATATAGTGTGCGC
>NW_020857854.1:0-191 GCF_000972845.2 Larimichthys crocea
TTCTTGTCCAAAAATGATGAGCTCCACAGGGGAGACTACCTGATGTCCAACAATAGACAGTGGAAGGCTATTTTCCAGGTGAAGAACTGATATTATATTTCTGATCTCTGGACAAGTTATCAGTATGCATGATGAGTGCTGCTCGTGTAAAAGTGCATGCAAGAGAACAGTCAAGTAACTTTTTTTCTGCC
>NW_020857854.1:201-1260 GCF_000972845.2 Larimichthys crocea
TGAGACTTATTGTGGGTATAAACTGATGTAAAAGAAAAAAGTTCAATTAAATAAAGTCTGCCTGTGCATGCAGGACGACTGCAACCTGGTCATGTACAACCAGTCTGACCAACCAGGATGGAGCACAGGCACCTACGGGCCCAGCTGTAATATGTGCCATCTTCAGCTGACTGATGATGGCAAACTTGTGCTGTACAGGGAACAGAAAGAGATTTGGAGCTCTGCTTCCTCCCATGGCATAAAATAATGAATTTGAAATTAATTGTTTGTATAAGTCATCTTATCAGCTTGACTTACCAGTAAACCTGTTTGGAATCAAATAATAAATAAAAATGCATGCATTGATTTTTCTTCTCGTTGTAGTGAGCTATGTGTAGGTTTTCCAGCAAACCTATCAGTTTCCACTGGAGCATATGGCTGACGTGTGTTGTCCAAAACAAAACTAAGAAAAAAGTGTGTCCTCCACGATGGTTGATTTACAGGTTTATTCACCAAAGTACAAAAAATAAAAAGCATACATTTTCCGCGGGCCCATACACACTCCAAAACCCGATTTACAACAAGATATCAACACGGTCAGAAAAACCGTGTGCTCCTGTCACTCTCCCATAATCCACTGCCCTAGTTCCTAAACACCGTGCATTAACCACTTTCTTAAAGATACTGGCGCTTATTTTATCTGCTATAAACAATGAACCATAAGTGTTTATGTTTAAGTAATAACTAAACAACGATAATCATGACTTCAATTAACTTATTTTTAAATGCAATCAAATTATTAAACCGCCATGAAATCCAAATACATTCTCCATAATTAACTGAAATTTACTATGAATTATTTATCAATAATACGGGACCTACACTATGATTAGACTGAAATATGTCTCTGCATCTCAGCTGCTTGTACAACTCTTCACTTAAAACTGTGCTTACTATTGGATTGGTATTGGACTGAATAAACCAGCTAAGAACAAAGTTTAATACACAAACAATGTTTTTGCCTGTGTTCATTATAAAACAACCAGAATGTAACTCCAAGGAGGAACTTGAGTTAGTCGA
>NW_020857855.1:0-8735 GCF_000972845.2 Larimichthys crocea
TTTTTTCTTTTCCTATTTTCTCGTATTTATTATCTACTGCTAAAGCACTTTGGTACACCGAAGGACTGTTGTAAAGTGGCTGTATAAATTAAAGTACATTACATTTACATATGTCTATGTATCTCTCTGTATGATATATGTCTGTGTGTATATATGTCTGTGATATATATGTCTAGTATATATATGTCAATGTATATGTTATATGTGTGGTATTATATCTATGTTCTGTGTATATATGTCTATGTATATATGTCTGTGTATATATTAGTCTGTGTATATACTGCTGTGTATATATTATATGTCTGTGTATCATATTCTAGTCTGTGATATATATACACATGTCTGTGTATATATGTTATTATATCTGTCTGCGTAATGTCTAGGTAATCTACGTTATATAGTCTTTGTAATAGTGTGTTTATATATGTCTATTTATAAGTCTGGTAATGTCTATGTATCTTACGTATCCTGTCTGTGTATATATGTGTGTATATACATGTCTATGTATCTATGTCTTGCTATATATGTCGCGTATATGTCTATGTATCTACGTATATATGTCTTGTAAATGTCTGTGTATACATGTCTATATATATGTTGCGTATATAGTCGCGTATATGTCTATGTTATCTACGTATATATGTCTATGTATATATTGTCTGTTATACATGTTATGTATATTATGTCTGGGTTATATATGTCTGTGTATATATGTCTAGTATATATGTCTCTGTATCTACTTAACAGTCTATGTATATATTGTCTGTGGTATTATATGTCTTGGTCTATATGCTATGTATATATGTCTATGTATCTAACGTTAACATCATTTTTTATGGTCTATGTATATCTGTCGTGTAATATGTCTAGTTTAATATGTCTGGTTATACTGTCTATGTATATATGTCTGTGTCATAATGTTCTATGTATCTATGTCTTGTGTATATTATATGTTTATGTCTATATGTCTGTGTATACAGGTCTATGATATATGTCTGTGTATATATGTCTGTGTATATAGTCTAGTATCAGTAATATGTCTGTGTATCGATGTCTGTGTATATATGTCTATGTATATATGTCTATGCTATCTACGTATATATGTCTATGTAATATATGTTCTGTTTATATTATGTCTATTGTTTATATCTGGTTGTGTATACATGTCTATGTATATATGTCGGTGTATTACATGTCATGTATATATGTCATGTATTATATGTCTGTGTATATATGTCTATGTCTATTAGTCTGGTTGTACATGTTCTATGTATACATGTCTGTGATCTATGTCTGTGTATATATGTCTATGTATCTACGGATATATGTCTGTGTATATATCGTCTGTGTATATATTGTCTATGTATCTATGTCTATGTATCCTACGTATATATGTTCTATGTATATATGTCTGGGTATATATGTGTCTATGTTATTTTATATGTTCACGTATATATGTCTATGGGTGTGCATGAACACTTACGTATGTCTTGTGAGGTCCTGATGAGTCAATTCTGATTGGACAGTGTATGATACACATCAAGCTGATCGTGTGGGTTATTGACGAGGACCTCAGACTGACTAATGTTCTGTTTACCATTATGATGTGACACTGACACTGCAGGTCAGCTGAGGAAACTGCAGACAAAACCTGTGTGTGTGTGTGTGTGTGTGTGCGTTGATCACCTCACGGTCTGAAAAGACATTGCTCCGTCCTCCTTCATCTTTGATGACGGAAGCCTTCTTTTACCGCAGAGCTTTTCCAAAAACAGTGCTTCCTGATGTACCATCCACACACACACAGTTAGCTGTGGATAAACAGTAACATGAGGCAGAGCGTTCAGGGGAATCATTACCCAAATTTCCCCTCTCTTCCTACAGATCAGTCTGACCCCACTCCAATGTAAATAGACATGTCAGGAATGTCTTGAGCTAAATGAGCAATAACGTTGCATGGATTTAGAAGGAGTGAACCGGAAGTACGAATACATCACGGATGAAGGATGGACAGCGGGGAAGGCGGATAGAGGGTAAACACATAATGGGAACAAACCGTTTGAACAATAACAAACTATGAACAAGAGAGAAAGGGTGGAAAAACCCACTTTTTTTCATTACCCATTCGACCGACCCCTTCCCACCTCCGTTCCCCCCCCCCACCCCCCTCCCCCCATGTCCTGGTCCTTTACTACTGGACTGATTAATTTGTGACTGATCATTTAAACAATTTCCCTACGGGTGGTTGGGGGGGGGTTGGTGGGTGGTTTTTTTGGGGGGGGGGGGTTTTGGTGGTGGGGTGGTTGGTGTGTTGGGGATTAATAAAGTACTTCTGACTCTTCTTCTTGATTAGTTGATTAAATCAAACACTTCTAATGGATATGTATCAAAACTGATGACACAAACTCACTATAAAGCAATAATTGACGGTTAATGAGGATTAAAACAAACATTAAAGAACGTTAAGAAGTATAAAACATTTCCGAATGTTACGAGCATTATCAACGCTAACAAAGTTACGTGTAGTTAAAAAAACACTATGATGAATATCAGTGAATATTGCTGAATGTATAACAACGTTAATTGTAAACAGTAATAACGTTGTCATCATCTATTACTCTTATCTATTACTGACGAGACATCCAATTAATGGAACAAAGACAAACAAACCTATTATAACAGAAGTCAGCTGATCTGCTGTGACGCCTTGTACTCGTCCCCTACGTGGGACACCTGGTACGCCGGTACTCGTCTCATCGTGGACGCCTTGTACTTTTCCCTACGTGGCTGCCTGGCCAGGTACTCGTCCTACGTGGGACAACATGTACTCGTCTCTAGTGGATTCCAGGTATTCGTCTCTACGCTGTGACGCCCCAGGTCCTCGTCTCTGCGTGGCCACCTGGTACTCGTCTTTATGTGGACGCCTGACCAAGGTTACTGTTCCCTACGTGGACGTCCTGTGTTACTTGTCCCTACGTGTATGCCTGTCCATGTACTCTGTCTCTATTGGATGCAGGTTACTAGTCACTACGTGGACTCATGGTACTCGTCTTCTACGTGGAGCCTGACCAGGTACTCGTCCCAGTGGGTCACGCCATGTACTCCGTCTCTACATGGACGGCTGGCCAGGTACTCGTCCTACGTGGACGCCTGGTTATTGTCCCTTATGTGGATTGCATGGCCCAGTTTATGGTCTCTACGTGGACGCAGGTAGGAGTCTCTAAGTGGACGCCAGGTAGATTCTTCTACTGTGGACGCCAGATACTCACTCTCTACGGGACGCCCCAGGTACTCGTCTCTATGTGGATGCCAGGTACTAGTCACTACGTGGACTCCTGGTACTCGTCTCTACGTGGACGCCTGACCAGGTACTCGTCCCTACGTGGACGCCATGTACTCGTCTCTACGTGGACGCCTGGCCAGGTACTCGTCCCTACGTGGACGCCTGGTACTTGTCCCTATGTGGATGCCTGGCCAGGTACTGGTCTCTACGTGGATGCCAGGTAGGAGTCTCTACGTGGACGCCAGGTAGTAATCTCTACGTGGACGCCAGATACTCGTCTCTACGTGGACGCCAGGTACTCGTCTCCACGTGAACGCCAAGTACTAGTCTCTACATGGACGCTAGGTACTCGTCTCTCCGTGGACGCCAGGTACTAGTCTCTCCGTGGACGCCAGGTACTAGTCTCTACGTGGACGCCAGGTACTAGTCTCTACGCGGACGCCTGGTACTCATCTCTACGTGGACACCTGGCCAGGTACTCGTCTCTACGTGGACGCCTGGTACTTGTCCCTATGTGGATGCCTGGCCAGGTAGTGGTCTCTACGTGGACGCCAGGTAGTGGTCTCTACGTGGACGCCTGGTAGTAGTCTCTACGTGGACGCCTGGTAGTAGTCTCTACGTGGACGCCAGGTACTAGTCTCTACGTGGACGCCAGGTACTAGTCTCTACGTGGACGCCTGGTAGTAGTCTCTACGTGGACGCCTGGTAGTAGTCTCTACGTGGACGCCAGGTACTCGTCTCTACGTGGACGCCAGGTACTCGTATCCACGTGGACGCCAGGTACTAGTCTCTACATGGACACCTGGCCAGGTACTCGTCTCTACGTGGACGTTAGGTACTCGTCTCTACGTGGAGGCCAGGTATTAGTCTCTACGTGGACACCTGGCCAGTTACTCGTCTCCACGTGGACGCCTGGTACTCGTCTCTACATGGACGCCTAGTACTCGTCTCTACGTGGACCCCTGGTACTAGTCTCTACGTGGACAACCTGGCCGTGTACTCGTCTCACAAGTGGAACCGCCTGGGTACTCGTCTCTACGTGGACGCCTAAAGTACTTCGTCTCTACTTGGACCCTGGTACTAGATCTCTACGTGGACGCCCTGTTACCAGTACTCTAAGTGGTCCCTGGTGAAACCAGTCTCGACGTGGACGCCTGGTACCGCGGGCTCCCACGTGGAACCGCCTGGTACTCGTCCCCACGTGGGACCCTCACTGGTATCGTCTCTACGGGACTCCTTGTACTAGTCTCGACGTGGACCCTGGTCCAGTCTCTACGTGGACCCCTGGTAATTCATCTCTCGTGGACCCCTAGTACTAGTCTCTACGTGACCCTGGTATGCGTCTCTACGTGGACCCCTGGTATTTCGTCTCTATGCTACGTGGGACCCCTGGTACGACGCGTCCACACGTGACCCTGCAACTCGTCCACACGTGGACGCCTGGCCTCGGCACACATGGACGCCGAGTATCGTCTCATAGTGGACCCCTGGTACTCGTACTCTATACGTGACCCCTGGTACTCGTCTCCACGTGGACGCCTGGTACTAGTCTCCGTGGACACCTGGTACTCGTCTCCACGTGGAAGCTGTATAGTCTCTACATGGACCGCCTGGTAACTCGTCCCAATGGAAGCCTAGTAGCTTTCGTACGTCCTCACGTGGACGCTGGGTACTAAGTACTCCACGTGGACGCCTGGTACTAGTGCCACGGGGACTCCTAAGGAAAAACTCGTCCCTACGTGGGACGCCTGGTAGAGTCCCTCTATGGACGCCTGGTACTCGGCCCCACGTGGACACCTAGACTAGTCTCCACGTGGACACTGTACTCATCCCTTGGACACCCTGGTCCTAAAGTCCCTCATACAACATGGACGACCTGGTACTCGTCCACCACGTGGACCCTGGTACTCGTCCCCACGTGGACGCTAGTAAACTCGTCGCCACGTGGACCCCCTTACTATCCTCTACGTGGGACGCCTGGTACTCGTCCCCACATGGACGCTGGTACTCCGTCTTCGATTGGGAACCCCTTACTAGTCGCTACGATGATCCCTGGTACTAGTCTCCTGTGGGACACCAGGTCTCGTAGCCCACGTGGACGCCAGTACTAGTCTCTACAATGGAACACCTGGGCCAGGTACTCGCGCTACGTGGCCTTTAGGTACTCGTCTCTACGTGGAGGCCAAGTATTAGTCCGTCTAGTGTGGACACCTGGGCCAGTTACCTCGTCTCCACGTGGACGCCTGGTACTCATCTCTCGGGACGCCTAGTAACTCGTCCTCTACGTGAGAGCCCCCTGGTACTGATCTCTCTAAACGGGACCGCCTGGTAACTAGTCTCGACGTGGACACCTGGCACAGTTACTCGTCTCCACGTGGACCGCCTGGTACTCGTCTTACGTGGACGCCTAGTACTCGGCTCTACGTAGGACCCCTGGTACTAGTCCTCTACGTGGACGCCGGTACTAGTACTCTACGTGGATCCCGGGTACCAGCTCTACGTGTACGCCTGGTACCCGTCTCCACGGGGACGCCTGGTACTGCCCACTTGACGCCTGAGTACTCGCTCTTACGTGGACCGCCTGGTACGATCTCTACGTGGTCCCTGTACACCAGTCTTCTACGTGGACCCCTGGTATTCCAATCTCTCGTGGACCCCTGGTACTAAAGGGCTCTACGTGGAACCCTGGTATTCGTCTCTACGTGGAACCCCTGGTATTCGTCTCTCCTAACGTGGAACCCTGGTACGTCGTCCACACGCTGGGACGCCTGGCACTCGTCCACACTGGACGCATGGCACTCGTCACACATGGCCGCCTACTTCGTCTCTACGTGACCCCTGGTACTCTTCTCTCGTGGACCCTGGTACGCGTCTCACTGGACCTGGTACTAGTCTCCCACGTGGACAACCTGGTACTCGCTCCACTGGAAGCTGGGTACTAGTCTCTACAGGCGCCTGGTACGCGTCCCCAACATGGACGCCTAGTACTCGTCTCCACGTGGGACCCGCCGGGTACCTAGTCTTCCACGTGGACCGCCTGGTAACTATCTCCACGTGGGACGCCTGTAACTAGTCTCAACTTGGACTCCTAAGTACTCGTCCCTACGTGACGCCTTGGTACTAGTCTCTACGGTGGACGCCTGGTACTCGTCCCCACGTGACACCTAGTCTAGTCTCCACGTGAACGCCTGGTAACTCATCCCACGTGACCCCTGGTCCTAGTCCTCTACATGGACGCCTTGGTACCGCGGCCCCACGGGGACCGCCTGGACTCGTCCGCCAACATGGACGCCGTAGTACTCCGTCTCCCGTGGACCCCTGAATAATGTCTCTACGTGACGCCTGGTTACGCGTCCCCACAGGACGCCTGGTACGCGTCTCGAGGTGGACCCCTGGTACTAGTCTCTTCTAACGTGGATCCCTAGGTACTAGTCTCCATGTGGAGACGCCTGGTATCGTCGCTCGCTACGTGGAAGCCCTGGGACTTCGTCTCTACGTGGACCGACTGGTACTAGGTCTCTACGTGGATCCCTGGTCTAGTCGCTACATGGACGCCTGGTACTTCGTCCCAACGTGGCGCCTGTACTTGTCCCGACATGACGCCTATTACTCTTCTCCATGTGGACCCCTGGATACTTAGTCTACGTGGACCCTGTAGCTACTCGTCACAGGTGGCCGCCTAGTACTTGTCCCCACATGGGACGCCTAGTAATACTCGTCTCCATGTGGACCCCGTGGTACTAGTCCTCTAGGTGACCCTATGTAACTCGTCTGACAGGTGCGCCCTATACTCTTGTACCACATGGACGCCTGTACTTCTTCCCCACAGTTGGACGCCTAGTACCGTCTCCATGTGGACCCCTAGTAAGTCCTCTTACGTGGACGCTGGTATCGTCCCTACGTGGACAGCCTTAGTACTTGTCCCCAACATGGAACGACTGGGGTAACTACGTCCCCACGTGGGACCCGGGGTACTACTCTCCACGTTGAACCCTGGGTACTAGTCTCTACGTGTACGCCTACATGACTCTCCGCTCCACGTGGACCCCTGGTAACGCGTCCCCACATTGACACCTGGTACTCGTCCCCACAGAGGCGCCTGTACTTACGTCTCCAAGGGGGGTGTTTTTGGGACATGTTATGTGGGCTGTTTCTCGAGTCTTGACCTTCATGCTTTGGTTATTTTCACCTGTACCTGAAGCCAGCGTCAGTGCCGTTCTAAATGTTCAACAATGCAACTTAGAACAGAACGGAAGTGGTGTGTTAGGTAAACATACATGACAGCCATCAAAAACAGGATGTTTAAAAGGTAACATCTCTCCTTTCTTTGACTTCCTGTTAACGTTCAATCACACCCTATGATTGTGGGAACCGTTTTAATGACCGTTGATGACCGTTATAACGGTCATCAACGTCAGGTGACTCACCCCCAAGTCACCTGTGTAGCCCCAGTAGCATTAGCATGTACTCGGCTAAGGTCTGCTAACCGTCCTACCTGCTCACCGTCGCCGGGTCCAGGACTGCAGCCGGTACGTGCGTTACTCTGTACTGTCCTGCTGTTTGTTCCCGGCTCTTCCCTCCGTGTCCTGGCTGGCCCCACCTCCCGGTCCGGGCACCCCGGGCTGGCTCCGCCGCCAGAGCGCCACCACTCCCGGAGGCAGGTGCCTGCCTGCCGCCGCCATCTGCTGAAAGGCCCGGGCCCGGAGCAGCACTGCCGATGCCTCCGCCGCAGACCGACGACAGCGGCCGATACGAAGCTCCCCGCGGGGAGCCGGCCACCATCCCGCCGCGGCTGTCCCCCCGACCGTCAGCCACCCGGCCCATACGGGGCTGACATCGGAGGCCCGACGGGCGGCGGAGAGGCTGCCTGCGGCCGAGGGAGCTCGCCTCGAATGCCCGCCTGTCGTCCCCAGCGGAGGGCGGAGGGGGCCCAAAGGCTGGTAGGACCACGCGGAGGTGAAAGCCCCTCGGGATACGGGCTCCGGCCCGTCCTGCGTGCGGGGGCGGGATGCTGGGTGCGGGTCGGAGGCCGCTTCGACGGTCGCTGTCATCCGGCGGTGGTCCGAGACGCCGACCCCCGAGCTGGGCTTCTTTTCTTCGGAGGATCTCTGGTGGAGGCAGGGAGGGGGTCAGAGAGGACGGGTTCACCGCCTTCTGGATCAAAAAGGTTTCGGTGTGTTTCGCCCTCCGGAACAGGCGCTCGGCTCATAATCACCGGCTAAGGCTCTTAAAACGATCCCGGTTTCGGCCACACAGGGCGCGCGGCGGCGGCTCGGTTCGCGGGTCTGTTGAAAAAAACAAAGAAGAGTCCGCTCCTCACGCGAGCGCACAAACATCAACACAGGCTGACGAGCCGCGAACGGTCACTGCCTCCTGGTTGCGACGGCGCTCGTTACGTCCATGACGTCCGCAGACGGTATAGTAAATTATTTTAAACTTTATTTAAATTTAAACT
>NW_020857856.1:0-584 GCF_000972845.2 Larimichthys crocea
AATAATGTTAATAATAATAATAATAACAACATAACAAACATGAAGCATCGTTCATTAAAGACGAGCAGCAGCAGCTCAAACAGTCAGTCAGCCAGCCTGTGAGCTTGTTAGCTTCACTGTAACGTGAACACGTGTCAGGCTGATCATTCATTGATCATTCATTGATCATTCATTGATCATCCATTGATCATTTATAACCAATAACTCTGATCGATCCTGAATCGATCAGTCGTTAGACAAACACACAGTTAGCAGCTAACAGTGGAGCTAGTGATGCTCTCCTCGGTGTGGTTACTCACGCATCGGTGATCCTCAGAGTCCGTGTTGAAGAACACGCAGCGGGACTCGTTACTTGTTGACTGTGTGTGTTCGCTGCCCATCCTGACACACACGTGGTTTGTTTACAGGACGGTTTGTTGTTGTTGTTGTTGTTTGTGCTTTAGCTTAGCTTAGCTTCTGCTCTGCTTCCTGTTTCTACGGTGCGCACGGAGGGACAAAAAGAGGCGCGCACGCTGCTCCCTCTGAAGGGTCAACAGAAACTTTTATTATAAATAAAAATAAAAATAAAAATAAACAACAGTTTT
>NW_020857857.1:0-1505 GCF_000972845.2 Larimichthys crocea
TTTGAATTGTATATAGTTAAATATCAAAATTAAAAGATAAAACCTATAAAAATAAATAAAAATAAATAAAAATAAAGTAAACTAAAAATAAAAATAAAAATAAAGAAATAAAATAATAAAAATAAAATAATACAAAGAAAAGAATACAATAAAAAAGAAAATGAGAAAAATATAAAAAAAAATACAGAAAATAAATAAAAATTATAAAAACCCCTAACTAAAAAAGGAGAAAATTTAAAAAAAAAAAAAAAAAAAAAAAAAACAAAAAAACAAAAAAAAAAAAAAAAAAAAAAAAAAAAAAAAAAAAAAAAAAAAAAAAAAAAAAAAAAAAAAAAAAAAAAAAAAAAAAAAAAAAAAAAAAAAAAAAAAAAAAAAATAAAAAAAAAAAAAATTAAAAGAATATTTCAAGGGCGAACTTGGGCATGCCCCCCCTTTATAAAAAATTAATAAAAAACTTAGGGTTAGGCCAGGAAGCTAGGGTTAGTGAGGTTAGGGTTGGAATGAGGAAAAGGAGGTGGTAGGGTTAGGCAAGAGGAGGGGAGAGGTTAGGGTTAGGGCAAGAGGAAAGGTGGGGTTAGGGTAGGCAAAGGATCCGGTTCGGTTAGGGTTAGGAGAAAGGTGGCAGGAGAGGTTTCGGTTAAGCCACGCAGCGGGGAAAAGGAAAAACCAAATAGTTCGGCTCGGCAGCTAGGATTAGGTGCGGTTCGGGATATAAAAATGCCTCCGCGGCCCCGCGTGGTTCGGGTTCGGCCCGCGGCGGGTGCGCGGTTCGGTTTCGCGGGCCCCGCGGCCGGGGTCGGCATTCGGTGTTCCTACCCCACGGGTTCTGGCACCGGCTCCGGGGTACGGTTCGGTTCCGCGCCAGCGGGGCGGGCGCGGTTCGGTTTTCGGCCCGCCGGGCCTCGCGCCGCCCCCAACTCCCCCCTCGCCCCCCTCCCCTTCCGGCCCCTCCCCCATACCCCCTTAGGCGTTCTACCCTGCTTCTCACCCGCCCCGCCGCTCTCCTACCCTCCTTCTGCCCCCCGCCCTCCCCCTTCTGCTGCCGCTCCAGGTGCTCCGCCCTCTTGCCTTCCGGCCCCTGGTTCCCGCGTTTTGTACGCCGCACCCTCCCTTGTCTTCTCTCCCCTCCGTCTTGTGCCGTGGCCCCGTTGCCTGCCCCATGTCTCCACAGCCCCACACGAAGCATCTGCAGACCCTGTAAACACCAAATGGCCTAAACTAAGGGAGTCTCTATGTTCCTCCTCCTCACCTTTGAATATATAAATCACGAAATGTGGGGCCACATACGTGTCCGTAGGGAGTTTCTTGGCCTCTCCCATATATTGTTTTCTTTCTAATGCGTTTACAAGAAATCATATATACAACAGTTTGATGAAATGGCGTAAACTCTTGATTTATCACAAAACAATTTTTCTTATTTTCGGCCTATTACCAAAACAAACAATAAACATACAACTGTAAACTCGGTCCAAATCCTTGACCTTAGGTGGTGTAAAACGGTACCT
>NW_020857858.1:0-2911 GCF_000972845.2 Larimichthys crocea
AGTAATCAATTTCATTGCAATGACTCAAACCAAACCGCTGCCATTTTTTGCCACTCATAGAAGAACTTGTATACATCCTGGCTGCAGCTAATTACCAAACACACACACACAGATTCAAACGCTAACGCAATAACCTGATATTACAATCCTTCTAGCTGCCATGACCCAGACAGAACAACACACGATTCAGCGCACAATGCGTCATCTACCATATGCCTATGCTGTTTACACCCTGCCAGAGTGACAGCGGGGACGGCCAATCACACAAGAAATGGGAGAGCCAATCGAGGATGTTGTGGGCGGGTATAAACTAAGACATGCTTCAGCTTGAGCGGACGTTTTCCGCTTGGTCCTAGTGCTGACAGTTTCTGTACACCATACCGTAACATTTTGCGCAATCAAAACGGGAGGGGACCAAAACAAGCTTTTGCAAAATTGCACGAGACATGTCAACCCCCCCCAAACACAATTCCGTCCGTGATAGCACATAACTTAAGTTTTCAACGACAAAAGCTCTGCACCACTAATGCTACATGCTACTTAGCGGCCATGTCCGTCATCTCACAACAGTACGCCGCCAACAGTCGCGCAAATTCACATAAATGCATTCACCCCGAATAAAACAACTCACAACAAAGCGTATGCTTAAATTTCTCACAAAGGCATTTACAACATATTACAAATCCCTACGCATTTTTAACCACACACGACATTGCAAAATCCGAAAGATGTATTCAACTCACCTTGAACGTGCAAATGAAGGCGCAAATGACGATGCAGGTGAAATGGCTGCCTTTATATGCTGCTGTGCGGATGAATACCGAATCAGGTACGCCTCTGCCAACAGATACATTTTAGGCAGGCTAATAAAAAATCACAGCTTCACAGGGACCCCATAACTCAGGCACTCAGGCTCCAGTCACAGACTTCATCCATTTTCCTGGTCAAACACTTGGATTTCAAGATGTGGACTGCTTTGCCAAATCGTGTTAAACCACAAAAACATCCAAGTGCTGTCTGTGTCACTACCATTCATGTTTTCAAGTCATCATTCTCAGTCACTGAGTAAGTATGCATGGGTTTTTCATGTAATTGCCTTTTTAAAAATAAGTGTTATAAATGTTATGTGTCTTTGTCTCTTTGTCAAAGTTTACCTCACAACATTGTCAAAACAAACTCAGATGCTCCAAAGCTACTGTGACGACTGCAACACGCATGCAGCCCCACAGACAGTCCCCCCCCCCCCCGCGAGTGAACATTTGCCATGCGGCCCCTGACGTGTCCGGGTCGCCCCCGTCAGTCTGTCCAATGGGGGCGCACGGCGGGCTCCGCTAACTTAATGAGCGGTATCGGAAATTCGCGAGGTTTTTTTCTTTTTCGGGCGCTCGTGCGCCCCCCACGGAGACTGCGCCCTGGGTGGCCGCCCACATTGCCCATAGCTAGGACCGGCCCTGTGTGTAACACTGTTACTGTGATTGACGCGGCCTGTACTTATTCACTGATCTAATGTTTTCCCTACAAAAACCCTCTACTGACTACTGACTGACCTCCAAAATTATAGAAATTTATGTGCAGTTATGCAATTGAAACATGCAGTTACTATTACATGTCATATTCTGTCCACATTATGTTGCTTTGAGCAAACAAGTTTTATTTGGCTAGCGAATAACAAAGTGTAACACTAAACAGCCTTCTTGCAAAAGGCCTGTCTTAGCACACAAACAAACTATGCGTACCCAAAGCCAAAACTGTGCCTAAACTTGTAGGGCTTTTCCATAACCACCCACCCTCTGTAGATTATCTTACAGCCAAAACAGACATCAGGGCAGAAGGGAATCACACTATGTAAGTTATTTCTTTTTTTTAATGAGCTTTCTCATGAATGTTATGCATAATTTGTCCTGGAACATACTATTGTCCATAAATGAAGGCATGTATCTTGTCTTTTACCTGCTTAAACCAAAAGTATGCTGTACTGCCCTTACTTACAACTAATTTGCTGTGTAATTACATACAGGTATGTTGCCCAATGTGAACACACTACGTTCCATTGAGATGCTCGTGGTCGGGCCCAGGCATTCACAAACAGACAGGCCAGAGGTCAGCCTGCTCCTAGAAGAGGAATCTTGCTGTAGAGAAGATGAATCCTGTAAATACTGCTTTAACCAAAACAACAAAAACTGCTAAATCAGCGTGGATGTTTGTGTGAGGATCATCAGCATAAAATAGCTGGTTATGAGTTACAGTTTGGTAATATATGGAGGAAAATCCATTGTGCCCAAATTGCTGCCAATTGTGCATATAGAATGCTGAAACATTGTCAACCTGCTGCCCCAAAGAATACACATGCGTAGTAGTTAGAGTAAGGTACGCTAACCGCTCTGTCATGTTTGAATTGCACAGATTACAGGGACCCCCATAACTCAGGCACTCGCCGCCCCCACAGCCATGGCACAAAGACGTAATCGTAGCTTAGCCAGGGCGGGGGCAAATAACGGGCGAGGGCAAGAGGGGGACTGCGTGCCCAAATCGCGGTCGAAATAAA
This sequence comes from Larimichthys crocea, assembly GCF_000972845.2. Taxonomy (NCBI): domain Eukaryota; kingdom Metazoa; phylum Chordata; class Actinopteri; family Sciaenidae; genus Larimichthys; species Larimichthys crocea. Next base: position 2,546 of record NW_020857858.1, read on the forward strand.
ACCAATAAACAAGCAATGGGCGGTCGGACAGGCTCCGCGGCCAGGTCAGGTGGGCAAGGCATGCCTTCTCAGTCACTGAGGCTAAGGACCCTGGAATTGCAGATTGTTCAAAAATAGTGTTATAAATGCTCATGGTGCTCTTGCGGCACAAGTGTTACCTCAAAGTGTACAGCAAAACCATGTTGTATTTGCTATATGTGTGTATTTGATATACTCACACGCTTATACTGCCCTATCTCTCCATGAATATCTTTTTTATAATGTCATTATTTATATGTCGATATTTGCCTGTTTTTCGTGTGTGTCCGTAGAGATGGGTAGTATTAGAACACCGATAAATGTTAAATATAAATATTTATCATCACT
>NW_020857859.1:0-802 GCF_000972845.2 Larimichthys crocea
TATTTTTTTTAAATTAATTTAAACAATGCTTCTGTAATGTCAGAATTAGTTTGTTTTTGTTTTTTTAAAGGTCCAGTGCGTAAGCTTCACAAACTATTTACAGAATATGGCAGAAGTGCCATAAATACGTTTTAATATGTGTCTAATCACCTGAAAATACGATTATTTGTTGTTACCCTAGAATGTAACCTTTTATATCTAAGGATGCCATAGCATAAGTCATGGGCCTGCCATGTTTCTATAGTAGTGTGGAAAGGACAAACACTGGCTAGATGGGGCCTGCAATTATAATAACTTCACTGCTGCCACCAAGTCTACAACCTGGACCTTTAATATCCATGCAAACAATATGTCTTTGTGTTTTGAGGCTGTTGACACATATTTGTTGTTCTAACACATTAACGGTGACAAAAAAATAAATCAATAATTTAATAGTTTACTGGAGCCCATCTGCAGATGATTACAGGGCCAGAAGTAGCTTCACTGGTAATATATGAATCACAAAACAAAAGGATGATATTCAGTATACTGCATCTTTGCTGGTGCGATCAGCACAAGTTGTTTTCAAAACCCATATATGATGATTTGGTGATCAATCCTCTCCAAATAATAATAATAAAAAAATGCTTGAAATCAGAATTCTGAGACAGATTTTCATGTTTGTCATGCCTCTCAGCGTCACAGCAGTATCTCTACTGTGCAGATGCAGCTCTGCGTGCATAAAATGCCTCCATGTCACACATATGCTAATTTCTGACTCCAGGTCTCACTTGCTGAGAAACATACCCCCACCCTACCCTAC
>NW_020857860.1:0-698 GCF_000972845.2 Larimichthys crocea
TTTAATAAAAATATATGAATATAAGGAGGAAATAGATATTTATGTCCACCACAGCCTGAACTGTAAAAGCCTTGTTGCCTTTTCATATAGCACCATCATCTGGTCAAAATTTTTATGTCATGTCCAATACTTGGATTATTTTTGTAAAACTGACTACTACACCAACCTACTGCAAGTTCTTACTGCTCATCTCATTTACTGACTTAATTATTTAGTGCCTGATTTCCATCTACATTGAACTGCTTGAGAGTGAAGACTAGATAGATACTTACCGAATGCTGTTGGTAATTTTAATCATCACATTAACATAAACAAACAAAAAACTACTCTTACTGTGCATTTAAAGTCTGTGTAAAGGAAATTCCGAGATTTATTTTAAATTACATTAAATATGTTGGAAAATAGTTGCTGAAAATGTGAAAAGATTTTGAACGATATATTACTGAAATGTGGAGTCAGAGGTTAAAACAGTTTTCAGTCCAGGCTTTTTGTGGGCGGTCCTAAAGGGTGGCTCGATGACACGCTGAGGCCACCCTGAGCATACCCCTGCACCCCTAGCACAGAGACAGAGATGAATTCATCTCGCTCAGTGTTTCAAAGTTAGTTATGAAATTTTCTGAACTCATCTGACACGTTTCAGTCGCTTCAAAATTGCTGCTTAACTTCTCCCACAAGTGGGCGTGGCTTAAGCACATTCA
>NW_020857861.1:0-907 GCF_000972845.2 Larimichthys crocea
TTACATTGTATTAATATAAAAGAAACATCACTAGAAACTAGAAACTGGAACACTGTGCTTGCAGAACGAAGGGTTCCTTGTGGTTCCTACGGTCTCCAAAAGTAGACTGGGAGCCAGAGCCTGCAGCTATCGAGCTCCTCTCCTCTGAAAGCAGCTCACAACCAACCACCAAGTCGCCCTAAGACGTTCCTTCTTGATAGAGCTTATAGCTTGGACTAGCTCAGGAGTTCTGAACCATCCCTTAGTTACTGTTATGGGACTTCCCATGATGGTTTCTCGTCTTGTAGGCTCTCATGTTTGTGGCTACGCCTAGATCGGGAATTGTGGTTGTGCCTGCTACTGTGGTCCTGCTTGACGTCCACTAAAACACTATCGATATCAAGCTTCTGCTTGAGGTTTCTACCTCTTAAAGGAAGTTCTTCCTTGCGACTGTCGACTGTCCTGGTGGAATTGTTGGTTCTCTGTAAATTAAATTATAAACAGTACGATCCAGACCTGATTTAAGTGGAACGAGTCATGAGATTACTTCTGATTTGTTGCTAGAAATAAAATTGATTTGGATCTCATAACTAACAATACTACCATTATATAATCATCCTGCTTCTGTTTCTTTGTTGCAACAAAACTATGCTTCAAACCGTCTCTTTGAGCAGTCTGGGTGTCTTTCTCATGCAGACAGCAGAAGCTGGAGATCTAACCTCCTGCACCACGTACATACCCTGAGAAAGACACTTTCAGTGAGTGCTCTCATTACTCCCATCATAACTGAATTATTTGTGTGTGTGTGTGTGTGTCACCTGTGGCGGTGATGTGTGTGTCTTCTGTGATCTGCTCCAGTCTGCCCAGCAGAGCTTCGATGTTGGCTTTAATCTGAGTCAACTCTGACTTGATCGCCTGAAGCTCTGTA
>NW_020857862.1:0-686 GCF_000972845.2 Larimichthys crocea
CTTGGACTAAAAGACTGGAAAAATATACTTAAATATGAACTGAGATGGAGTATGGTGGGGGGGGGCATATAATTGTTTCTTTTTTTTTACTCCTCCGTGGCACTAACCCGACTGGAGCTGTGGAGCAGAAAAGATGGTGTAAGTATAAGTGAAATTCTAAAAGAAAATGTAGTGAAAGACTGATTTGCACTTCTTTGTTGTTGATATGAAAAGCTCAGTCAACAGCAGCTGCTTTCTGGGGGTAAACTAAGAGTTTGTAATTTCTGCAGGTCCACCTGAGCGATCATGAGGGGATGGAGATCCTCGCCCAGTTGCTGTCGTCTGCCGCCATGCAGCAACTGGAGACACCACCACCAGCACCCCAGGTATCTCCCAGGCCCTCGCAGCCAGTTAGGAAATTCTCTCCTAAGCTGGTTGTGATGGGAGATGTCTTTGCTCCATGGTCACCCGACCCATTCCAGTGGAGGACTGCTCGTCAGGGCAGCAAGTTAATTGTTACACAGTATAATGTGTGCATGAGACTTAGTACAAATTGGATTTTCCTGAAATGATTTACAAAAATAAAAAAGTAAAATGTACCTATTTGTTTTAAACAATGTGATGCTTTTTTTTTCATTCCAGGTGAGTCAGCCTGGTGAACCTTTCCAGTCCCAGGGTGTAGCCCAGCAGCAGGTTTGTTAGCATTT
>NW_020857863.1:0-525 GCF_000972845.2 Larimichthys crocea
GGAGGAGCAGTGTGGTTTTCGTCCTAGTCGTGGAGGGTGCATGGGAGTTCGCCCAACCAGTCTACATGTGCTTTGTGGACTTGGAGAAGGCGTTCGACCGTGTTCCTCGTGGAGTCCTGTGGGGGGTGCTCCGGGAGTATGGGGTTCCGGACCCATTAATACCGGCCATCCGGTCCCTGTACTCTCGGTGCCAGAGCTTGATCCGCATTGCTGGCAGTAAGTCGGACCTGTTTCCCGTGGGAGTTGGACTCCGTCAGGGCTGTCCATTGTCACCGGTTCGGTTCATAACCTTTATGGACAGTATTTCTAGGCGCAGCCAGGGCGTTGAGGGGCTGCGTTTCGGTGGCCTCAGGATTGGGTCGCTGCTTTTTGCGGACGATCTAGTCCTGTTGGCTTCATCGGAGCGTGTTTTTCAGCTCTCTCTGGAGCGGTTTGCAGCCGAGTGCGAAGCAGCTGGGATGAGAATCAGCACCTCCAAATCCAAGGCCATGGTTCTCAGCCGGAAAAGAGTGGAGGGCAACCTCC
>NW_020857864.1:0-748 GCF_000972845.2 Larimichthys crocea
TTTGTTTGTGGCCACAAAGAGACCACGGAGTCTCTTCCCTGGCAGCAGTCACGTCAGCTGAGGATTTAGATGGTCATGCGTCATGCGCCTAGACCACTTAGTCAACTGAGTAATCTTATTTTGGACATGTGTCCATGAAGCTAACTCTCCTCTGCGATCACGGAGATGATCTTGAAGGATGATTTATTTAGAAATTAACAATTTATAATGTTACAAAACTTAACCAGTTCACTACCGACTTGATGCTGTCCTTAATGTGAAAAATGTGTCTGAGTGTGAGTGACTGCTGAGACCGAAAAAAAAATAAATTTTAAGCATTTTAAGAGTTTTAAGGCAAATTTTAAGAAAAAAAAGTCTGAATTGTAGAAAAAAAATCTGAATTTTGAGCAAAAAGGAATAGCTCAGTGGGTTGAGCCTCAACCCCATGTACAAAGGCGCTGTCCTTGCTGAGGGTTTGAATCCTAGAAAAAGTTAACAAAAAAGAAATTCTGGGTTTTTAAGGCAGGATTTTAAGAAAAATAAAAAGACAGAATTTTAAGGGGAAAAAATAGCTCAGTGGGGAGGGCATCAACTCCATGTACAATTTTTTTTTCTGAATTTTGACAAATGTTTCTCTCCCTCTCCACTCTAGCGATGATGTCACGCACTCTAGCTCTCAAACATCCTACCAATACACACCCATTCATTTTTTTGCTGTGGTTTTTTTGGCAATTTGTCATCGCCCGCATCGCCTGGCCGAGCTGCATGT
>NW_020857865.1:0-590 GCF_000972845.2 Larimichthys crocea
CTCATCCTCACAGTGGTCATCGTGGTTGGTGATTTTTTGGGGAGCCTCTCTCTCAGCCTCTCTCTCAGTGGAGAGCTCCAGGTTGAGTGAGACACAGCTCTGAACACTGAGCTGAGTTTTCAGCTCATCCAGCTCTCTCCCAAAAATCTTCTCCTTCTCAAAGGCATTTTGGTGCAGGATAGTGATCTCCTGCTCGAGTTTCGAGTTGACCTCATTGAGTGAGACAGTCGTCTTGTCCAGGTGATGTTGTAGAGTCATGTTCTTCTCCCTCTCTTCCTGGAGTGCAGCCATGACTTCATCAAAATCAGATTGCAGGTGATTCTTCTGCAAGATCTCATTATCAAGATTGTGCTGAAGGGCAACAGCCTGCTTTCTGATTTTGGGAACATCGTCCTCATACCTTGCAATGAGCAGTTGATATGAAATACAGAGTGGTTCCAGTTGCTCCTGGAGAAGCTTGTTCTTGTTCTCCGCCTCATGGAGTGACACAGTCGTCTTGTCCAGTTGATGTTGTAGAGAGATGTTCTTCTCCCTCTCTTCCTGGAGTGCAGCGATAGCTTTATCAAAATCACATTGCAGGTGATTCTTCT
>NW_020857866.1:0-734 GCF_000972845.2 Larimichthys crocea
GGGGGAATACGTCATTTCGAAAAAAAAAACGTTTAAAATAAAAGACCGCTCGACTTAGACTGGGACTATAATAGAGGGGGACTTACTACTCTAACTACAGTTGGTAGGAGAAGAAGAAAATATTAAGTATTAAGTCATATTTTCTTCTTCTCCTACCAACTGTGGATGAAGTAGTAAGTCCCCCTTTATTATAGTCCCAGTCTAAGTCGAGCGGTCTTTTATTTTGAAACGTTTTTTTTTTTCGAAATGACCGTATTAAATAAAACAGAAATAACTAATTAATTCTTGTGCGGCCCGGTACTGATTGATCCACGGACCGGTACCGGTCCGCGGCCCGGGGGTTGGGGACCACAAGGAGAAATACACATTCAAAGGTCTGTGTGTAATACACCCCACATGTCTGCACACTGAAATAAATGCAGGACAAATCCATATAGTACAGTATACAGAACAATCATCCAGCCAAATCAATTTAAATAAAAAAAAACAAAAAAACACATCCCTCTGCCACTGCAGGACATATTTAACTTAAAGACACTCAGGGGGCCCTGTCCTTCCTCAGACAGGCCACATTGTGGAGGACAACACAAGCCACAGTAATGTCGCGTGGCCTCAAAGGGCTGACCCTTAATTTGTCAATGCACTGAAAGCGTGCCTTCAGGAGGCCAAAGGTCATTTCAACTCTGGCCCTGGTCCTGGCATGGGCATGGTTGTAGGCCTGCTGTGCTTCCTGG
>NW_020857867.1:0-597 GCF_000972845.2 Larimichthys crocea
CCGCCACGCAGGTGATTTCAAACTGCTCGGTGCGTCCTCTATTTTAAAGCTATTACCTAACGTCGCCATGTCTTCCCTCGTTCTGTGCTCCGTACCTATGTAGTGACGTGAGTCACGTGATTTGACATCTGACGTTGAACAAATAAATCACAAATCTTTTTTTAAGATAACGTAACCTATTTTTAATTTTAAAAAAAGAAGAAAAAGAACATATCCTATTTCTCTCGCATTCGCGAAGAATCACTATTCATTTTTTCTGTCAACCGGTGCACCGATTTTTAATCGTGTCACGATGTATCGTTACATCCCTAGAAATAACCCCCCAAGAGATGCTGGCTGCAGACCTCCACTGTCATGCACCTACCTCCACTGTCAGGCACCTCCACTGTCAGGCCCGGAAATGCAAGGGATACATTTCAAAATAAAATCGCGAATTCGTGAATGCACTTCCGGTTGAATCGTCTTCCTCACAAATGAATTCATTAGTAAACAATGACACAATCTTTCACTTCCCGGTCTATTGTATATATTGTTTTTATAGTAAACTTGTGTCAGTGCACACTTTCTCTTAAGCTATTACTCATATATATATATATA
>NW_020857868.1:0-4929 GCF_000972845.2 Larimichthys crocea
GCCTGTGAATTCTCTTCTTCTTCCTCTAACTGTTAATCTGCATGAAGGCAAGCTCAACATCAGAGGAAATGTGAGTGACATCTGTCTGTATGTGTGTTTGTTTCTGTGTGTCTGGTCTGTCTGTCTGTGTCTGTCTCGTCTTGGCCTGTCGTCTGTCTGTCTGTGTATTCTGCGGTGTCTGTCTTATGGTAGTCTGTGTCTGTATGTGTCTGTCCTGTCTGTCGTCTGTGTGGTATGTGTCTTGTGTCTGTGTATGTATGTGTTGTCTGTCTGTTTGTTGTCCTGTGTCTGTCTGTGTCTGTTGTCATGTGTATGTCTGTATGGTCTGTCTGTGTATGTCTGTATGTCTGCTGTGTCTGTCTGTGTCTGTTGTATGTCTGATATGTGTGTCGTCTGGCTGTGTCTGTCGTTTGTCTGTCTGTCTGTGTTTGTCTGTCTGTGTCTTGTCTGTGTCTGTCTGTCTGTCTGTGTCTGTCGTCTGTCACTTTTCTTCTTTTTCTTCAGTTCTGGGTCAGCTCGATGCTGACAAAATGCATTCATTGTTCTGCCTGAATAATGCATGCTGGGAGTTGTAGTGAGAGTGGAGGGTAAGATGTAGTCTGTGGCTCTCATCAAGTTTAATGTGCGCTTCTCATTGGTCGCTCCTCTTGTTTTCAGCCTCATGTTTGAGTCCTCAGAGACGCTCGCATGAACCACACTACTCTCTTCTGATTGGCTCATGTCACCGGTGCGGGGCCCAGCGTTTACGCCGCAACACAACGACAAACAAAAATCACTTACTGTGAGCCCGTACGAGCCCGCTTCCATACCGTTTACCTGAGGACGAGACCAATCAAAAAACTCCGTGATGTATCAGTCAGTAGCAACCCGAGACACTAACGTACACTTCCACCTCATCACATGACACTTGAGCTCGTTCGTATCATCCATGACACTCTGGCTCGTTGGATCAACTCACATGACCTCTGAGGGGGGCTCGTTAGGATCATCAATGACATTGTGACATCATGAACTCAAAGCCAAAAAACTACATCGAAAAAAACAAAAACTGATGAAATGATTAAAAATGAAAAATGTAATAAAACACAAAACAATAATCAAACAATATCTGTGTGTGTGTTTGACATGAGGCAACATTTACATTGATCATCTGCCTCGTTAAGCTAACTGATTCCCAAGTCTGTTCCACTATTTAAGTCCTGAATGTCTGCTGATGAGCAGCTGAACAAATGTTTTAAAAATAAAAGAAGAGGTTTGTTTCTTAAGGAAGGGACTGAGATCAAATAAAGCATAAATAATTGCAGGAAACAACCGCAGACTGTCTAAAAACCGGACGTAGTTCTCGTTGACGTCCTCGCAGACTTCTAAAACATGGACGTAGTCTCCGTGCGTCCCCGCAGCCTGTCTAAAATGGACGTTATGGTCTCCGTGACATCCCTTCAGACTGTCTAAAACCTTGGACGTAATCTCCGTGAGTCCCCGCAGCTGTCTAAAAACACCTGGACGTAGCCTCTGAGACACCCCCCATGACTGTCTCACCTGGACGTAGTCTCTGGACGCCCCCACCAGGGACTGTCTAAAAACCTGGTATCCGTAGTCTCCATGACGTCCCGGCAGACTGTCTAAAAACTGCAGTAGTCACCATGACCACACCCACCTGTCAGTCAAATCGTCAAAGGCGTCTCCCGTCTTAATCCTGGCATACACTTAAGTCTTAATATAATTGAACAGGTGAGTTGTAGTATATAAATTCACCCTCAGTTACAGTTGTCATTGAACGGGAAATAGCTACAGAGACCAAAACGTTTTTGTACCCGGCTGTAAAACATGTTTATTCTGCTGTGAAGTTGGACATTTGGACATGGGGACTTATGAACTGACTCACTTCTGGACCAGCCTCAGGTGGACGTTACGTTTAGTTAGAGAGTGTTAGAGTAGGAACTCAGTGCAGGTTGTGTCTTCAGGTCACAGAACGACCTCATTTAAAGAACAAAGGCGTTCCTCTCTCTCTTTGTGCTCCATAAATAAACAAAGAAATATGAAATATTATTTTTTTATCTATTTTATTTTTATTGTTTCCTCGCTGAGCTTTAGTGTCACATGCTAACAAAGCTAACAGAGAGGAGAGAGCTCGTTGAGCCAGAAAAGACTGAACGGCACTGCAGCGCTCGTAAATCTGACTGCACTGCTGCAGCACACACACACACACACACACACACACACACACACACACGTTCCCCTCCTCCAACATGGCTGTCATGATGTATTGTTGTTTCTGTACACCTCAAACAATGACATCACTTCCTCTTGGAACACCGCAAATACTGTAGTGCAACAAACCACAACGTCCATAACGACACAACTAATGTAAAGCTAAGTAAAAAGTGTAGGAAATGGGGAAAGTATTAACACGATAGAGATAGTTTGGTGGGGGGTTGGTAAGGACACTGAAGAATGTGCCAGGGTGGAAAAAGAAGGAGAACGGGGGTAGTAATAAGGGATAATAGGACAAAGAATGTGTTTGGTCGATAGCTGTAAATGATGGGTATGTTGTTGTGCTTGGGTTGTTGTAATGTTGTAACTGGTTGTATGGTTGGGGTTTTCATGCTGTTGTTACTGTTGTTGTAATTGTCTGCTTGTACGTTGTTTGTCTTGTGATTGCTGTTTGTGATGTGGTTGTAATGCTGTATGTAATGTTTTGTCATGCTGTTGTGATGTGTTGTACATGCTGTTGCGTTGCACTGCTGTTGTATGTTATTGTAATGTTGTTGTAAGCTGTTGTAATGCTGGTGTAGTGCTGTTGTAATGTGATTGTAATGTTTTTGTAAGCTGTTTGTAATTGTTGGAAGTTGTGAATGTTTTGTAAGGCTGTTGATAATGCTGTTGTAATGTTGTTTGTATGGTTGTTGTATGTTTGTACTGTGGTTGTATGGGTTTTAAGTGTAATGCCTGTGCTGTTAGTCCGCTTTGTACCATGCTGTAGATCCGTATCGTGGTGTACTAGTGTGTCTTGAGTTGTGTCTGTATGTCCGCGTTATAATGCGTTTGTAACCGGTTGTTTCCTGTAATGTTTGCCTGTGTCATGCTTTGTAGCTGGTGTCCCTGTTGTGATGGTCTGTTGTAGCTGTGATGTTGCTGCGTATGTAGCATGTTGTGTTGCTGTTGTAAGCTGCGTGTCTGTTTATGCGGTGTGGGATGGCTGTTGTAAATTTGTGTAATGCTGTTGTAATGGCTGTTTGGATTATTGTTGTAATTGTGGTTTGTGATGTTGTTGTGATGTTGTTGTAATGTTGTTGTAATGTTGTTGTTAATGCCTTTGTAATGCTGTTGTAAATGTTGTGTAATCTTTGTGAGCTGTTTGTAATGTGTGGTAATGTGTTGTGCATGCTGTTGTGATTTTGTTGTGATGTTGTTTTGTGAGCTGTTTGTGATGTTGGTTGTATGTGGTTGTAAATGCTGTGTGATGTTGTTGTGATGGCTGGTTGTAATGGCTGTTGTAATGTTAGTTGTAATGCCTGTTGTATGCTGTTTGTCAAATGTGTTGTAATCTGTTGTAGGCTGTTGTTATGCTGTTGGAATGCTAGTGTCGATTGTTGTTGTGATGCTTTAAAGTAGATGTATAGTTAGTGCTTTGGTTGTGAAATTTGGCAAAGGTTGTTGATGTTGTTGAATGTTGTGTAATGCTGTTGTGGCTGGTTGTTTGGGATGCTGTTGTAATGCTGTATGTAATTTGTTGTCAGTTGTTGTTGTAAAATGCTGTTGTAATGCTGGTGTGGATGATGGTGTGAGGGTTGTGATGTTGTTGTAATGGGTGTGTACTGCTGTTGTGATGTTATGTTGTGATGCTTGTTGTAGATGCTGATTGTATGTTGATTGATAATGTTGTTGTAATGCTGTTTGTAATGTTGTTGTAATGCTGTGGGATGGTTGTTGTAGATTCTGCGTAATTGCTGTTTGTGATGTTGTTTTAATGCTGTTAGTAATGCGGTTGATTAATGCATGATTGTAATTTTGTTTTGTAGGGCCTGTGGTGATGGAACGGTTGTAATTGCATGTTGTAATGCTGGTTGTAATGGCTGGTTTTGATGATTGTTGGATAATGCTGTTTTTGTAATGGCGGTTGAATGCTGTTTGTGAATGTTGTATGTAATGCTGTGTGTGAGGTTGTTGGTAATCTTGTCGTAATGCCAGTTGTAATGTGGTTGTAATGCTGCTGTTGTAATGCTGGGGGGAATTGTATGCTGTTGTGATGTGTGTGATGCTGTTTTTTGTCAATGCGTGGGGGGGGGGGAAAAAGAGGCTGGTTTGTAAGATGGTTGTGGGGTGAAGGCTGGTTGTAATGCTGAAATTGTGATGTGTTGTTGAATGCGGGGGGGATCGTAATGCTGTTGCGATGTGTTGATTGGTTGTAGAGTGCTGAAGGTTGTAATGGCTGTTGGAATGCTGTTGTGATGTTGTTGTAATGCTGTTGTAATGTAAATGCTGTTGTTTGTAATGATGATGCTGGGTTGTAATGTTTGGTTGTAATGTTGTTGTGATGCTGTTTGTAATGCTGTTGTAATGCTGGTTGTGATGGGGTTGTTGTAATGCGGTTGTAATGTTTGTTGGTATGGGCTGTTGTATGTTGTAATGTTGTTTAATGCTGTTGTATGTGTGGTAATGTTAAAAAAAAGATATATAAAAAAAAGTTGTTTAATGTTGTTGTTGTAAAAATGTTGTAATGTTGTTGTAATGTTTGTTTTTATCATTTAAAGACTGAAAGCCTGCACCAGGCTAATAAATTATAAACAAATAACCCATCCTGACTGTAGAAAGACCAAAGATCACATCCAAATCCAACAAACTTTAAATCAAAAATTCAATCACAATTATTTATTACAAATTTTTTAAATAAAGTAACTTTATATATAATGAGATATTATAAAAGGG
>NW_020857869.1:0-614 GCF_000972845.2 Larimichthys crocea
GGGGGGGGGCGGAGCTGCAACCGCCAGGGCCAGAGGTACAGGAGGGGCGCCGCCAGGAATTTTGGGCCCCATGACAAAAAAAAATCAAATTGGGCCCTCCCTAATTTTATATTGCTGTTTACCTATTTTTTGCGGTCCCTGTCAGTAACTTTTCCCCCCTATATGGACCTGAGCGCCACGGACCGGTCTCATGTCAGACAATATTTTCATGGACCAGCCTTCAAGGTGTGTGTGTGTGTGGGGGGGGGGGGATACAAATCCGAAATAAAATGATGCGACCGGCATTAAAAACAAATATAAAGTGCATAAAAATACAACTCACCATTACGCTAAATTAGTCGGAGCCCTGAGCTTGTTTTTTCCGCAACAAACCGATCCCATCCAGGAGTAATGGGAGACAATGACACCCGAAGTGTGTTCCTCATGTCCAGTCTATTCCGTAATTCTGTTTTGGTCGCTGAAGAAGCTTTCCAAAGACGTTTGTTTTTTTACTCATTTTTGCATGTGGTAACGTATCACATGACCGAGACAAGCATCTTGACCTGTGTCAAGAGGCACAGATGGATGTAACTGGGACCGCTGCTCTAGTCCACTGGTTCTCAAACTGTGGTACG
>NW_020857870.1:0-935 GCF_000972845.2 Larimichthys crocea
CCAGTTAATTAGTTGTTTTTTTAAAACAGTAAATTACTTGTCAATAGCTGCCAGTTGATTGTTTTTTTAACAGTAAGTTACTTGTCAATAGCTGCCAGTTACCATGATTGTTTTAAATTTTACAGTAAGTTACTTATCAATAGCTGCTAGTTAATTAGTGTTTTTTTTACAGTAAAGTACTTGTCAATGGCTGCCAGTTACTATGACTTTGTTTACAGTAAGTTACTTGTAAATAGCTGCCAGTTAATTAGTTGTTTTTTTAAAACAGTAAATTACTTGTCAATAGCTGCCAGTTGATTGTTTTTTAACAGTAAGTTACTTGTCAATAGCTGTCAGTTAATTGTTTTTTTAAAACAGTAAGTTACTTGTCAATAGCTGCCAGTTAATTAGTTGTTTTTTTAAACAGTAAATTACTTGTCAATAGCTGTCAGTTGATTGTTTTTTTTAACAGTAAGTTACTTGTCAAAAGCTGCCAGTTAATTTGTTTTTTTAAACAGTAAGTTACTTGTCAATAGCTGTCAGTTAATTGTTTTTTTAAAACAGTAAGTTACTTGTCAATAGCTGCCAGTTAATTAGTTGTTTTTTAAACAGTAAATTACTTGTCAATAGCTGCCAGTTGATTGTTTTTTTAACAGTAAGTTACTTGTCAATAGCTGTCAGTTAATTGTTTTTTAAAACAGTAAGTTACTTGTCAATAGCTGCCAGTTAATTAGTTGTTTTTTTAAACAGTACATTACTTGTCAATAGCTGCCAGTTAATGGTTTTTTTAAAACAGTAAGTTACTTGTCAATAGCTGCCAGTTAATTAGTTGTTTTTTTAAACAGTAAATTACTTGTCAATAGCTGTCAGTTGATTGTTTTTTTTAACAGTAAGTTACTTGTCAAAAGCTGCCAGTTAATTTGTTTTTTTAAACAGTAAGTTACTTGTCAATAGCT
>NW_020857871.1:0-2924 GCF_000972845.2 Larimichthys crocea
TGGTACAAGAACCCTCAAATTGTGTGGGGTGCGACTGAATTGTGCGATCCTCTTTCGAACTGCTAACACAACTGACCTCGCATGCTTACCATGTGGTGATAATCAGGGAGGTGACGAGTGGAAGACAGCCTTTAATCTCCGAGTGGTCAGTATGAGTATTTGGTCTCACCTCCGCTCCTGCAGGTCGTTCCAGGGAGGTGGGAAAGGATTGTCGGCGGATCTGCGCAAGGTGTTTTTTTTGTGTATCTGGATAATCTGTCCTTTTTTCAAAGTCCAGGCAAATGAACCAAAGGTCCATCCCTGTGCTTTTTACTCCCAGGAAACTGGCGTCCAGCAGAGAGAAATTTATGAGATGGGAAACCGGAGAGCTGTTTGTCAAGCGTGCACTGTAAGAAATGGAGACACGGTTTGGAGGGGCGGAGAACCCGTGGTGGTCTGGACTGACCACAAACAAAATCTTGAGTACGCCGATGCAGCCAAACTAAACTCCTCGTCAAGCAAGGTGGGCTCTTTCTTCAACCATTTCGTTCGCTCTCTCCCCTCTCATAAACATGACCAGGCGCACAAAAATGTCAAGCCTGAGCAGTTTCCCTTCAGTTCAGCCAGAGGATTCCCCATCCCGCGCTGAAAGTATCTCCCAACCTGCGAGCGTCATTGGGGCAGTAACCTGGGAGGGTGGAGGATAGGTAAACGCCTCCCACACTGAAAAACCCGCTCCATAGGTGCTGTCAGAGAAAACCGATGATGTGTTTCCAGACAGTCTCCGGTCGTGAGGTCCTCCGTAGGTGGCACTCTTCTTGGTATAGCTGCCATCATTGGGGTAGATGCACATTAGCCCTTGCTTCAACAGCGGTTTCTGGTGGCACTTACATGGAAGGACAACCAGGGAGTTCGTTCTGATTGCCATGTCTGCTCTCAACAACATAAGAGGTCTTCAAGCTCATCGCGGTTCCTGCATCCTCTGCCAGTTCCCCTCGCCGTCACTGGTCTCACATTTCCTTGACTTTGTCCACCCCCACCGAGGGTGACGCACCTTCAAGCGAAAAACAGTCATACTCACTCCACGGTTTGTTGATCGGCTTTTCCAAAGCTGCCCATGTGCTCCAGCCCATTCCAGATTACCACTGCCAGGACTGGCTGAATTTTTGGTTTCAACATGTGTTTCGGGCTGCATTATATTCTAAAGTACTTTATTGTAAAAAAAAACTTTTATCAACCTAACAGTCACACCAAAGCATCCTCACCGTGGTCACAGTCGGGGTGTCCAAAACCGCTGTGCTGACACTCAGTTAGAGAGCTTTCATTCCTGAACAGGTCCACATCATCGAGCAATTTGTCCAACTTCCTTTACAAAATGGGCCCAGTACTGAGGTCACTCATGCTTTACCACAGTCCAACTGTCTGCACACCACCTGGACATCATTTAAGTCCCAGTCATCATCACAGACTGTTCCCCAGACATTGTTGTGATAGATTTCAACTCTTCCAGAGCACCGAGTAGATCCAGAGCCAGATAATCTGATCTGCACACCTTTCGGACACATAAGACATAGCATATAATATGTTTACATTTCACAGATACACAGAAAACTACAGGAACTTTCACACAAGGGTGGACTGACCTGCAGCAGGTGACGATGAGGTCAAGAGAAGAAGGACTGTATGAAAGAGAAAAGAATATGTTTCACTTCATAAGCAGAAATGTGCACAGGTAGTCTTGTGTTTTTTTTATATTTAGGTTTATGACGATACATTTTTGAATTGTCAGCAACTCAGATATCTCTTCTCTCTGTTGGTGCTGAATGATGTATGATCTTTACTGAACTAAAACTTTCTGAACTGTCTCTGGTACAATACAACCAGGTCTCTTGTCAGGGGGGAAGAGAACCTTACTTGGTAGACAGAACATGTATACCATTTTATGATTGGTGCAGCTGTAATGCATTATCTTTGGGCATGTAAGTGAAGCCTAGAACATGTAACGGAGTTAAGTTGAAGATGATTCCACTTGCCATAAAAACGTACACACACTTAATTGTCCTATTGACCTTGAAGGCGGCACCCCTGTAGTTTAGGGTCGTACATCCTGGGGGAGAGCAGCAGTCTCCCCGTTAGGTGCATTAGTTGTGAGCTCCGCTATTGTTTCATATTAATTACACATGGTTAGCTACTCTGTACTTTTTTTTCGTTTTATATTTTTCAGATGTATGTTTGTGTGTGTGGAATACGGGACTGACTGTATGTGTTGATCCTTCTGCCAGGTACATTACATTTTGTTAGATTAGATATACTTTATTCATCCCACCACAGGGAAATTCACTTGTAACAGCAACAAGATATAGAAACAAAAGTAGAAGAGGCCAATTAAACAGACAGAAATATCTAAACTACACAATAACCATGAAAAAGTAATCAACCTTCAAAAAAGTACTGAGGATAAGAGTGGCATTTATATATATATATATGGATGCGTCCATGCAGCCGCTAGGTTTATGTAAAACCGAAGCAGGGATAGACTCATATACAGTCTATAGATAAACTTCATACTGTATGTTGCACGAATATTAATTACAATAAATTATGGACAACAGAGGTTCTAAAAAGAGGAAAGGAGGAGCAGAGAAAATCCGAGTTAAGATGCGGAAAAGGGCCGCACAGATCGGGAGTCGAACCTGCGCCTCCGCTACCGAGCAAAAACACCAAATGGCTCCAATGATGGGCCGGTCCAGAAAAAAAATGCCAGGGCCGAATTTTGTTCCTAGTCCGACCCTGACCCAGTGTACATGTATCTCCACCCGTACACAGGAAAGGGTCCAAGACACTGCATGGTTAGCTTGATATAGTTTTCAGGTGATTTAATGAAGGTAAAACACAGTGAATGGCCGTGTATAATGGCACTGCTCTCTGACGCGACACATCTCCAG